>NC_084551.2:69000000-69038000 GCF_033978685.3 Nerophis lumbriciformis | reverse complement strand
AAACACCCCGATATTCAAGGGGGTGTTTGTCCCCTATGTGATGCACATAATATGGCAATTTGATGCATCACATAGGAAGGAGTGGATTTTGAGGGTCTATAGACTCCACTGCAGTGGAGAGCATATAAGCCCCGCCCCCTGCAGCACTCATATAAAGCCTCCTCCTGCCAGAACGGCTCATTCCCTCTCCAGCAGTCGATGAGCAAGCATCCTGCTGTGGAGAAACAGGGAAGCCGACAGCCAGGGGATTAGAAGCGCCCCACCTACTAGGGAACTAGAAGAGTCCCAGTAGGCATGGCTCAGCCAGCCTGACGAGGTCTGAAAGACCGAAACGCGCGTCGCTGGATACCAATCCAACATGTGTTTGACACCGCATTTGACGCAGACTCGGATTGCTTTCTTTCAGGGTCCTTGGAGGGTCTTGCGGTTGGTTTGGACGTTGCCTGGACAGGTTGTCCACGGACAGTGCCTTTATCCCCTTCCCCCACCCCCTACTCCTAAACCTAACCTGCCAGAGCCTGCAATCTGCTGTCAGGCGACGTCCTGCCTTCGTGAGCCCACTGGGGACCTTGTCGGTGAGTAGTTCGTTTCACTTTGTTGAGTGTGGTGAGGGGCTACAAGTCAGCAAATTGCTTAAAAAAGACTTGATTCAGACACATTATATCAGGAGTTGAGGTACATCAAAGAAAACATTTTTGTGCTTTGATCAAACACCCCGATATTCAAGGGGGTGTTTGTCCCCTATGTGATGCACATAATATGGCAATTTGATGCATCACATAGGAAGGAGTGGATTTTGAGGGTCTATAGACTCCACTGCAGTGGAGAGCATATAAGCCCCGCCCCCTGCAGCACTCATATAAAGCCTCCTCCTGCCAGAACGGCTCATTCCCTCTCCAGCAGTCGATGAGCAAGCATCCTGCTGTGGAGAAACAGGGAAGCCGACAGCCAGGGGATTAGAAGCGCCCCACCTACTAGGGAACTAGAAGAGTCCCAGTAGGCATGGCTCAGCCAGCCTGACGAGGTCTGAAAGACCGAAAACGCGCGTCGCTGGATACCAATCCAACATGTGTTTGACACCGCATTTGACGCAGACTCGGATTGCTTTCTTTCAGGGTCCTTGGAGGGTCTTGCGGTTGGTTTGGACGTTTGCCTGGACAGGTTGTCCACGGACAGTGCCTTTATCCCCTTCCCCCACCCCCTACTCCTAAACCTAACCTGCCAGAGCCTGCAATCTGCTGTCAGGCGACGTCCTGCCTTCGTGAGCCCACTGGGGACCTTGTCGGTGAGTAGTTCGTTTCACTTTGTTGAGTGTGGTGAGGGGCTACAAGTCAGCAAATTGCTTAAAAAAGACTTGATTCAGACACATTATATCAGGAGTTGAGGTACATCAAAGAAAACATTTTTGTGCTTTGATCAAACACCCCGATATTCAAGGGGGTGTTTGTCCCCTATGTGATGCACATAATATGGCAATTTGATGCATCACATAGGAAGGAGTGGATTTTGAGGGTCTATAGACTCCACTGCAGTGGAGAGCATATAAGCCCCGCCCCCTGCAGCACTCATATAAAGCCTCCTCCTGCCAGAACGGCTCATTCCCTCTCCAGCAGTCGATGAGCAAGCATCCTGCTGTGGAGAAACAGGGAAGCCGACAGCCAGGGGATTAGAAGCGCCCCACCTACTAGGGAACTAGAAGAGTCCCAGTAGGCATGGCTCAGCCAGCCTGACGAGGTCTGAAAGACCGAAACGCGCGTCGCTGGATACCAATCCAACATGTGTTTGACACCGCATTTGACGCAGACTCGGATTGCTTTCTTTCAGGGTCCTTGGAGGGTCTTGCGGTTGGTTTGGACGTTGCCTGGACAGGTTGTCCACGGACAGTGCCTTTATCCCCTTCCCCCACCCCCTACTCCTAAACCTAACCTGCCAGAGCCTGCAATCTGCTGTCAGGCGACGTCCTGCCTTCGTGAGCCCACTGGGGACCTTGTCGGTGAGTAGTTCGTTTCACTTTGTTGAGTGTGGTGAGGGGCTACAAGTCAGCAAATTGCTTAAAAAAGACTTGATTCAGACACATTATATCAGGAGTTGAGGTACATCAAAGAAAACATTTTTGTGCTTTGATCAAACACCCCGATATTCAAGGGGGTGTTTGTCCCCTATGTGATGCACATAATATGGCAATTTGATGCATCACATAGGAAGGAGTGGATTTTGAGGGTCTATAGACTCCACTGCAGTGGAGAGCATATAAGCCCCGCCCCCTGCAGCACTCATATAAAGCCTCCTCCTGCCAGAACGGCTCATTCCCTCTCCAGCAGTCGATGAGCAAGCATCCTGCTGTGGAGAAACAGGGAAGCCGACAGCCAGGGGATTAGAAGCGCCCCACCTACTAGGGAACTAGAAGAGTCCCAGTAGGCATGGCTCAGCCAGCCTGACGAGGTCTGAAAGACCGAAACGCGCGTCGCTGGATACCAATCCAACATGTGTTTGACACCGCATTTGACGCAGACTCGGATTGCTTTCTTTCAGGGTCCTTGGAGGGTCTTGCGGTTGGTTTGGACGTTGCCTGGACAGGTTGTCCACGGACAGTGCCTTTATCCCCTTCCCCCACCCCCTACTCCTAAACCTAACCTGCCAGAGCCTGCAATCTGCTGTCAGGCGACGTCCTGCCTTCGTGAGCCCACTGGGGACCTTGTCGGTGAGTAGTTCGTTTCACTTTGTTGAGTGTGGTGAGGGGCTACAAGTCAGCAAATTGCTTAAAAAAGACTTGATTCAGACACATTATATCAGGAGTTGAGGTACATCAAAGAAAACATTTTTGTGCTTTGATCAAACACCCCGATATTCAAGGGGGTGTTTGTCCCCTATGTGATGCACATAATATGGCAATTTGATGCATCACATAGGAAGGAGTGGATTTTGAGGGTCTATAGACTCCACTGCAGTGGAGAGCATATAAGCCCCGCCCCCTGCAGCACTCATATAAAGCCTCCTCCTGCCAGAACGGCTCATTCCCTCTCCAGCAGTCGATGAGCAAGCATCCTGCTGTGGAGAAACAGGGAAGCCGACAGCCAGGGGATTAGAAGCGCCCCACCTACTAGGGAACTAGAAGAGTCCCAGTAGGCATGGCTCAGCCAGCCTGACGAGGTCTGAAAGACCGAAACGCGCGTCGCTGGATACCAATCCAACATGTGTTTGACACCGCATTTGACGCAGACTCGGATTGCTTTCTTTCAGGGTCCTTGGAGGGTCTTGCGGTTGGTTTGGACGTTGCCTGGACAGGTTGTCCACGGACAGTGCCTTTATCCCCTTCCCCCACCCCCTACTCCTAAACCTAACCTGCCAGAGCCTGCAATCTGCTGTCAGGCGACGTCCTGCCTTCGTGAGCCCACTGGGGACCTTGTCGGTGAGTAGTTCGTTTCACTTTGTTGAGTGTGGTGAGGGGCTACAAGTCAGCAAATTGCTTAAAAAAGACTTGATTCAGACACATTATATCAGGAGTTGAGGTACATCAAAGAAAACATTTTTGTGCTTTGATCAAACACCCCGATATTCAAGGGGGTGTTTGTCCCCTATGTGATGCACATAATATGGCAATTTGATGCATCACATAGGAAGGAGTGGATTTTGAGGGTCTATAGACTCCACTGCAGTGGAGAGCATATAAGCCCCGCCCCCTGCAGCACTCATATAAAGCCTCCTCCTGCCAGAACGGCTCATTCCCTCTCCAGCAGTCGATGAGCAAGCATCCTGCTGTGGAGAAACAGGGAAGCCGACAGCCAGGGGATTAGAAGCGCCCCACCTACTAGGGAACTAGAAGAGTCCCAGTAGGCATGGCTCAGCCAGCCTGACGAGGTCTGAAAGACCGAAACGCGCGTCGCTGGATACCAATCCAACATGTGTTTGACACCGCATTTGACGCAGACTCGGATTGCTTTCTTTCAGGGTCCTTGGAGGGTCTTGCGGTTGGTTTGGACGTTGCCTGGACAGGTTGTCCACGGACAGTGCCTTTATCCCCTTCCCCCACCCCCTACTCCTAAACCTAACCTGCCAGAGCCTGCAATCTGCTGTCAGGCGACGTCCTGCCTTCGTGAGCCCACTGGGGACCTTGTCGGTGAGTAGTTCGTTTCACTTTGTTGAGTGTGGTGAGGGGCTACAAGTCAGCAAATTGCTTAAAAAAGACTTGATTCAGACACATTATATCAGGAGTTGAGGTACATCAAAGAAAACATTTTTGTGCTTTGATCAAACACCCCGATATTCAAGGGGGTGTTTGTCCCCTATGTGATGCACATAATATGGCAATTTGATGCATCACATAGGAAGGAGTGGATTTTGAGGGTCTATAGACTCCACTGCAGTGGAGAGCATATAAGCCCCGCCCCCTGCAGCACTCATATAAAGCCTCCTCCTGCCAGAACGGCTCATTCCCTCTCCAGCAGTCGATGAGCAAGCATCCTGCTGTGGAGAAACAGGGAAGCCGACAGCCAGGGGATTAGAAGCGCCCCACCTACTAGGGAACTAGAAGAGTCCCAGTAGGCATGGCTCAGCCAGCCTGACGAGGTCTGAAAGACCGAAACGCGCGTCGCTGGATACCAATCCAACATGTGTTTGACACCGCATTTGACGCAGACTCGGATTGCTTTCTTTCAGGGTCCTTGGAGGGTCTTGCGGTTGGTTTGGACGTTGCCTGGACAGGTTGTCCACGGACAGTGCCTTTATCCCCTTCCCCCACCCCCTACTCCTAAACCTAACCTGCCAGAGCCTGCAATCTGCTGTCAGGCGACGTCCTGCCTTCGTGAGCCCACTGGGGACCTTGTCGGTGAGTAGTTCGTTTCACTTTGTTGAGTGTGGTGAGGGGCTACAAGTCAGCAAATTGCTTAAAAAAGACTTGATTCAGACACATTATATCAGGAGTTGAGGTACATCAAAGAAAACATTTTTGTGCTTTGATCAAACACCCCGATATTCAAGGGGGTGTTTGTCCCCTATGTGATGCACATAATATGGCAATTTGATGCATCACATAGGAAGGAGTGGATTTTGAGGGTCTATAGACTCCACTGCAGTGGAGAGCATATAAGCCCCGCCCCCTGCAGCACTCATATAAAGCCTCCTCCTGCCAGAACGGCTCATTCCCTCTCCAGCAGTCGATGAGCAAGCATCCTGCTGTGGAGAAACAGGGAAGCCGACAGCCAGGGGATTAGAAGCGCCCCACCTACTAGGGAACTAGAAGAGTCCCAGTAGGCATGGCTCAGCCAGCCTGACGAGGTCTGAAAGACCGAAACGCGCGTCGCTGGATACCAATCCAACATGTGTTTGACACCGCATTTGACGCAGACTCGGATTGCTTTCTTTCAGGGTCCTTGGAGGGTCTTGCGGTTGGTTTGGACGTTGCCTGGACAGGTTGTCCACGGACAGTGCCTTTATCCCCTTCCCCCACCCCCTACTCCTAAACCTAACCTGCCAGAGCCTGCAATCTGCTGTCAGGCGACGTCCTGCCTTCGTGAGCCCACTGGGGACCTTGTCGGTGAGTAGTTCGTTTCACTTTGTTGAGTGTGGTGAGGGGCTACAAGTCAGCAAATTGCTTAAAAAAGACTTGATTCAGACACATTATATCAGGAGTTGAGGTACATCAAAGAAAACATTTTTGTGCTTTGATCAAACACCCCGATATTCAAGGGGGTGTTTGTCCCCTATGTGATGCACATAATATGGCAATTTGATGCATCACATAGGAAGGAGTGGATTTTGAGGGTCTATAGACTCCACTGCAGTGGAGAGCATATAAGCCCCGCCCCCTGCAGCACTCATATAAAGCCTCCTCCTGCCAGAACGGCTCATTCCCTCTCCAGCAGTCGATGAGCAAGCATCCTGCTGTGGAGAAACAGGGAAGCCGACAGCCAGGGGATTAGAAGCGCCCCACCTACTAGGGAACTAGAAGAGTCCCAGTAGGCATGGCTCAGCCAGCCTGACGAGGTCTGAAAGACCGAAACGCGCGTCGCTGGATACCAATCCAACATGTGTTTGACACCGCATTTGACGCAGACTCGGATTGCTTTCTTTCAGGGTCCTTGGAGGGTCTTGCGGTTGGTTTGGACGTTGCCTGGACAGGTTGTCCACGGACAGTGCCTTTATCCCCTTCCCCCACCCCCTACTCCTAAACCTAACCTGCCAGAGCCTGCAATCTGCTGTCAGGCGACGTCCTGCCTTCGTGAGCCCACTGGGGACCTTGTCGGTGAGTAGTTCGTTTCACTTTGTTGAGTGTGGTGAGGGGCTACAAGTCAGCAAATTGCTTAAAAAAGACTTGATTCAGACACATTATATCAGGAGTTGAGGTACATCAAAGAAAACATTTTTGTGCTTTGATCAAACACCCCGATATTCAAGGGGGTGTTTGTCCCCTATGTGATGCACATAATATGGCAATTTGATGCATCACATAGGAAGGAGTGGATTTTGAGGGTCTATAGACTCCACTGCAGTGGAGAGCATATAAGCCCCGCCCCCTGCAGCACTCATATAAAGCCTCCTCCTGCCAGAACGGCTCATTCCCTCTCCAGCAGTCGATGAGCAAGCATCCTGCTGTGGAGAAACAGGGAAGCCGACAGCCAGGGGATTAGAAGCGCCCCACCTACTAGGGAACTAGAAGAGTCCCAGTAGGCATGGCTCAGCCAGCCTGACGAGGTCTGAAAGACCGAAACGCGCGTCGCTGGATACCAATCCAACATGTGTTTGACACCGCATTTGACGCAGACTCGGATTGCTTTCTTTCAGGGTCCTTGGAGGGTCTTGCGGTTGGTTTGGACGTTGCCTGGACAGGTTGTCCACGGACAGTGCCTTTATCCCCTTCCCCCACCCCCTACTCCTAAACCTAACCTGCCAGAGCCTGCAATCTGCTGTCAGGCGACGTCCTGCCTTCGTGAGCCCACTGGGGACCTTGTCGGTGAGTAGTTCGTTTCACTTTGTTGAGTGTGGTGAGGGGCTACAAGTCAGCAAATTGCTTAAAAAAGACTTGATTCAGACACATTATATCAGGAGTTGAGGTACATCAAAGAAAACATTTTTGTGCTTTGATCAAACACCCCGATATTCAAGGGGGTGTTTGTCCCCTATGTGATGCACATAATATGGCAATTTGATGCATCACATAGGAAGGAGTGGATTTTGAGGGTCTATAGACTCCACTGCAGTGGAGAGCATATAAGCCCCGCCCCCTGCAGCACTCATATAAAGCCTCCTCCTGCCAGAACGGCTCATTCCCTCTCCAGCAGTCGATGAGCAAGCATCCTGCTGTGGAGAAACAGGGAAGCCGACAGCCAGGGGATTAGAAGCGCCCCACCTACTAGGGAACTAGAAGAGTCCCAGTAGGCATGGCTCAGCCAGCCTGACGAGGTCTGAAAGACCGAAACGCGCGTCGCTGGATACCAATCCAACATGTGTTTGACACCGCATTTGACGCAGACTCGGATTGCTTTCTTTCAGGGTCCTTGGAGGGTCTTGCGGTTGGTTTGGACGTTGCCTGGACAGGTTGTCCACGGACAGTGCCTTTATCCCCTTCCCCCACCCCCTACTCCTAAACCTAACCTGCCAGAGCCTGCAATCTGCTGTCAGGCGACGTCCTGCCTTCGTGAGCCCACTGGGGACCTTGTCGGTGAGTAGTTCGTTTCACTTTGTTGAGTGTGGTGAGGGGCTACAAGTCAGCAAATTGCTTAAAAAAGACTTGATTCAGACACATTATATCAGGAGTTGAGGTACATCAAAGAAAACATTTTTGTGCTTTGATCAAACACCCCGATATTCAAGGGGGTGTTTGTCCCCTATGTGATGCACATAATATGGCAATTTGATGCATCACATAGGAAGGAGTGGATTTTGAGGGTCTATAGACTCCACTGCAGTGGAGAGCATATAAGCCCCGCCCCCTGCAGCACTCATATAAAGCCTCCTCCTGCCAGAACGGCTCATTCCCTCTCCAGCAGTCGATGAGCAAGCATCCTGCTGTGGAGAAACAGGGAAGCCGACAGCCAGGGGATTAGAAGCGCCCCACCTACTAGGGAACTAGAAGAGTCCCAGTAGGCATGGCTCAGCCAGCCTGACGAGGTCTGAAAGACCGAAACGCGCGTCGCTGGATACCAATCCAACATGTGTTTGACACCGCATTTGACGCAGACTCGGATTGCTTTCTTTCAGGGTCCTTGGAGGGTCTTGCGGTTGGTTTGGACGTTGCCTGGACAGGTTGTCCACGGACAGTGCCTTTATCCCCTTCCCCCACCCCCTACTCCTAAACCTAACCTGCCAGAGCCTGCAATCTGCTGTCAGGCGACGTCCTGCCTTCGTGAGCCCACTGGGGACCTTGTCGGTGAGTAGTTCGTTTCACTTTGTTGAGTGTGGTGAGGGGCTACAAGTCAGCAAATTGCTTAAAAAAGACTTGATTCAGACACATTATATCAGGAGTTGAGGTACATCAAAGAAAACATTTTTGTGCTTTGATCAAACACCCCGATATTCAAGGGGGTGTTTGTCCCCTATGTGATGCACATAATATGGCAATTTGATGCATCACATAGGAAGGAGTGGATTTTGAGGGTCTATAGACTCCACTGCAGTGGAGAGCATATAAGCCCCGCCCCCTGCAGCACTCATATAAAGCCTCCTCCTGCCAGAACGGCTCATTCCCTCTCCAGCAGTCGATGAGCAAGCATCCTGCTGTGGAGAAACAGGGAAGCCGACAGCCAGGGGATTAGAAGCGCCCCACCTACTAGGGAACTAGAAGAGTCCCAGTAGGCATGGCTCAGCCAGCCTGACGAGGTCTGAAAGACCGAAACGCGCGTCGCTGGATACCAATCCAACATGTGTTTGACACCGCATTTGACGCAGACTCGGATTGCTTTCTTTCAGGGTCCTTGGAGGGTCTTGCGGTTGGTTTGGACGTTGCCTGGACAGGTTGTCCACGGACAGTGCCTTTATCCCCTTCCCCCACCCCCTACTCCTAAACCTAACCTGCCAGAGCCTGCAATCTGCTGTCAGGCGACGTCCTGCCTTCGTGAGCCCACTGGGGACCTTGTCGGTGAGTAGTTCGTTTCACTTTGTTGAGTGTGGTGAGGGGCTACAAGTCAGCAAATTGCTTAAAAAAGACTTGATTCAGACACATTATATCAGGAGTTGAGGTACATCAAAGAAAACATTTTTGTGCTTTGATCAAACACCCCGATATTCAAGGGGGTGTTTGTCCCCTATGTGATGCACATAATATGGCAATTTGATGCATCACATAGGAAGGAGTGGATTTTGAGGGTCTATAGACTCCACTGCAGTGGAGAGCATATAAGCCCCGCCCCCTGCAGCACTCATATAAAGCCTCCTCCTGCCAGAACGGCTCATTCCCTCTCCAGCAGTCGATGAGCAAGCATCCTGCTGTGGAGAAACAGGGAAGCCGACAGCCAGGGGATTAGAAGCGCCCCACCTACTAGGGAACTAGAAGAGTCCCAGTAGGCATGGCTCAGCCAGCCTGACGAGGTCTGAAAGACCGAAACGCGCGTCGCTGGATACCAATCCAACATGTGTTTGACACCGCATTTGACGCAGACTCGGATTGCTTTCTTTCAGGGTCCTTGGAGGGTCTTGCGGTTGGTTTGGACGTTGCCTGGACAGGTTGTCCACGGACAGTGCCTTTATCCCCTTCCCCCACCCCCTACTCCTAAACCTAACCTGCCAGAGCCTGCAATCTGCTGTCAGGCGACGTCCTGCCTTCGTGAGCCCACTGGGGACCTTGTCGGTGAGTAGTTCGTTTCACTTTGTTGAGTGTGGTGAGGGGCTACAAGTCAGCAAATTGCTTAAAAAAGACTTGATTCAGACACATTATATCAGGAGTTGAGGTACATCAAAGAAAACATTTTTGTGCTTTGATCAAACACCCCGATATTCAAGGGGGTGTTTGTCCCCTATGTGATGCACATAATATGGCAATTTGATGCATCACATAGGAAGGAGTGGATTTTGAGGGTCTATAGACTCCACTGCAGTGGAGAGCATATAAGCCCCGCCCCCTGCAGCACTCATATAAAGCCTCCTCCTGCCAGAACGGCTCATTCCCTCTCCAGCAGTCGATGAGCAAGCATCCTGCTGTGGAGAAACAGGGAAGCCGACAGCCAGGGGATTAGAAGCGCCCCACCTACTAGGGAACTAGAAGAGTCCCAGTAGGCATGGCTCAGCCAGCCTGACGAGGTCTGAAAGACCGAAACGCGCGTCGCTGGATACCAATCCAACATGTGTTTGACACCGCATTTGACGCAGACTCGGATTGCTTTCTTTCAGGGTCCTTGGAGGGTCTTGCGGTTGGTTTGGACGTTGCCTGGACAGGTTGTCCACGGACAGTGCCTTTATCCCCTTCCCCCACCCCCTACTCCTAAACCTAACCTGCCAGAGCCTGCAATCTGCTGTCAGGCGACGTCCTGCCTTCGTGAGCCCACTGGGGACCTTGTCGGTGAGTAGTTCGTTTCACTTTGTTGAGTGTGGTGAGGGGCTACAAGTCAGCAAATTGCTTAAAAAAGACTTGATTCAGACACATTATATCAGGAGTTGAGGTACATCAAAGAAAACATTTTTGTGCTTTGATCAAACACCCCGATATTCAAGGGGGTGTTTGTCCCCTATGTGATGCACATAATATGGCAATTTGATGCATCACATAGGAAGGAGTGGATTTTGAGGGTCTATAGACTCCACTGCAGTGGAGAGCATATAAGCCCCGCCCCCTGCAGCACTCATATAAAGCCTCCTCCTGCCAGAACGGCTCATTCCCTCTCCAGCAGTCGATGAGCAAGCATCCTGCTGTGGAGAAACAGGGAAGCCGACAGCCAGGGGATTAGAAGCGCCCCACCTACTAGGGAACTAGAAGAGTCCCAGTAGGCATGGCTCAGCCAGCCTGACGAGGTCTGAAAGACCGAAACGCGCGTCGCTGGATACCAATCCAACATGTGTTTGACACCGCATTTGACGCAGACTCGGATTGCTTTCTTTCAGGGTCCTTGGAGGGTCTTGCGGTTGGTTTGGACGTTGCCTGGACAGGTTGTCCACGGACAGTGCCTTTATCCCCTTCCCCCACCCCCTACTCCTAAACCTAACCTGCCAGAGCCTGCAATCTGCTGTCAGGCGACGTCCTGCCTTCGTGAGCCCACTGGGGACCTTGTCGGTGAGTAGTTCGTTTCACTTTGTTGAGTGTGGTGAGGGGCTACAAGTCAGCAAATTGCTTAAAAAAGACTTGATTCAGACACATTATATCAGGAGTTGAGGTACATCAAAGAAAACATTTTTGTGCTTTGATCAAACACCCCGATATTCAAGGGGGTGTTTGTCCCCTATGTGATGCACATAATATGGCAATTTGATGCATCACATAGGAAGGAGTGGATTTTGAGGGTCTATAGACTCCACTGCAGTGGAGAGCATATAAGCCCCGCCCCCTGCAGCACTCATATAAAGCCTCCTCCTGCCAGAACGGCTCATTCCCTCTCCAGCAGTCGATGAGCAAGCATCCTGCTGTGGAGAAACAGGGAAGCCGACAGCCAGGGGATTAGAAGCGCCCCACCTACTAGGGAACTAGAAGAGTCCCAGTAGGCATGGCTCAGCCAGCCTGACGAGGTCTGAAAGACCGAAACGCGCGTCGCTGGATACCAATCCAACATGTGTTTGACACCGCATTTGACGCAGACTCGGATTGCTTTCTTTCAGGGTCCTTGGAGGGTCTTGCGGTTGGTTTGGACGTTGCCTGGACAGGTTGTCCACGGACAGTGCCTTTATCCCCTTCCCCCACCCCCTACTCCTAAACCTAACCTGCCAGAGCCTGCAATCTGCTGTCAGGCGACGTCCTGCCTTCGTGAGCCCACTGGGGACCTTGTCGGTGAGTAGTTCGTTTCACTTTGTTGAGTGTGGTGAGGGGCTACAAGTCAGCAAATTGCTTAAAAAAGACTTGATTCAGACACATTATATCAGGAGTTGAGGTACATCAAAGAAAACATTTTTGTGCTTTGATCAAACACCCCGATATTCAAGGGGGTGTTTGTCCCCTATGTGATGCACATAATATGGCAATTTGATGCATCACATAGGAAGGAGTGGATTTTGAGGGTCTATAGACTCCACTGCAGTGGAGAGCATATAAGCCCCGCCCCCTGCAGCACTCATATAAAGCCTCCTCCTGCCAGAACGGCTCATTCCCTCTCCAGCAGTCGATGAGCAAGCATCCTGCTGTGGAGAAACAGGGAAGCCGACAGCCAGGGGATTAGAAGCGCCCCACCTACTAGGGAACTAGAAGAGTCCCAGTAGGCATGGCTCAGCCAGCCTGACGAGGTCTGAAAGACCGAAACGCGCGTCGCTGGATACCAATCCAACATGTGTTTGACACCGCATTTGACGCAGACTCGGATTGCTTTCTTTCAGGGTCCTTGGAGGGTCTTGCGGTTGGTTTGGACGTTGCCTGGACAGGTTGTCCACGGACAGTGCCTTTATCCCCTTCCCCCACCCCCTACTCCTAAACCTAACCTGCCAGAGCCTGCAATCTGCTGTCAGGCGACGTCCTGCCTTCGTGAGCCCACTGGGGACCTTGTCGGTGAGTAGTTCGTTTCACTTTGTTGAGTGTGGTGAGGGGCTACAAGTCAGCAAATTGCTTAAAAAAGACTTGATTCAGACACATTATATCAGGAGTTGAGGTACATCAAAGAAAACATTTTTGTGCTTTGATCAAACACCCCGATATTCAAGGGGGTGTTTGTCCCCTATGTGATGCACATAATATGGCAATTTGATGCATCACATAGGAAGGAGTGGATTTTGAGGGTCTATAGACTCCACTGCAGTGGAGAGCATATAAGCCCCGCCCCCTGCAGCACTCATATAAAGCCTCCTCCTGCCAGAACGGCTCATTCCCTCTCCAGCAGTCGATGAGCAAGCATCCTGCTGTGGAGAAACAGGGAAGCCGACAGCCAGGGGATTAGAAGCGCCCCACCTACTAGGGAACTAGAAGAGTCCCAGTAGGCATGGCTCAGCCAGCCTGACGAGGTCTGAAAGACCGAAACGCGCGTCGCTGGATACCAATCCAACATGTGTTTGACACCGCATTTGACGCAGACTCGGATTGCTTTCTTTCAGGGTCCTTGGAGGGTCTTGCGGTTGGTTTGGACGTTGCCTGGACAGGTTGTCCACGGACAGTGCCTTTATCCCCTTCCCCCACCCCCTACTCCTAAACCTAACCTGCCAGAGCCTGCAATCTGCTGTCAGGCGACGTCCTGCCTTCGTGAGCCCACTGGGGACCTTGTCGGTGAGTAGTTCGTTTCACTTTGTTGAGTGTGGTGAGGGGCTACAAGTCAGCAAATTGCTTAAAAAAGACTTGATTCAGACACATTATATCAGGAGTTGAGGTACATCAAAGAAAACATTTTTGTGCTTTGATCAAACACCCCGATATTCAAGGGGGTGTTTGTCCCCTATGTGATGCACATAATATGGCAATTTGATGCATCACATAGGAAGGAGTGGATTTTGAGGGTCTATAGACTCCACTGCAGTGGAGAGCATATAAGCCCCGCCCCCTGCAGCACTCATATAAAGCCTCCTCCTGCCAGAACGGCTCATTCCCTCTCCAGCAGTCGATGAGCAAGCATCCTGCTGTGGAGAAACAGGGAAGCCGACAGCCAGGGGATTAGAAGCGCCCCACCTACTAGGGAACTAGAAGAGTCCCAGTAGGCATGGCTCAGCCAGCCTGACGAGGTCTGAAAGACCGAAACGCGCGTCGCTGGATACCAATCCAACATGTGTTTGACACCGCATTTGACGCAGACTCGGATTGCTTTCTTTCAGGGTCCTTGGAGGGTCTTGCGGTTGGTTTGGACGTTGCCTGGACAGGTTGTCCACGGACAGTGCCTTTATCCCCTTCCCCCACCCCCTACTCCTAAACCTAACCTGCCAGAGCCTGCAATCTGCTGTCAGGCGACGTCCTGCCTTCGTGAGCCCACTGGGGACCTTGTCGGTGAGTAGTTCGTTTCACTTTGTTGAGTGTGGTGAGGGGCTACAAGTCAGCAAATTGCTTAAAAAAGACTTGATTCAGACACATTATATCAGGAGTTGAGGTACATCAAAGAAAACATTTTTGTGCTTTGATCAAACACCCCGATATTCAAGGGGGTGTTTGTCCCCTATGTGATGCACATAATATGGCAATTTGATGCATCACATAGGAAGGAGTGGATTTTGAGGGTCTATAGACTCCACTGCAGTGGAGAGCATATAAGCCCCGCCCCCTGCAGCACTCATATAAAGCCTCCTCCTGCCAGAACGGCTCATTCCCTCTCCAGCAGTCGATGAGCAAGCATCCTGCTGTGGAGAAACAGGGAAGCCGACAGCCAGGGGATTAGAAGCGCCCCACCTACTAGGGAACTAGAAGAGTCCCAGTAGGCATGGCTCAGCCAGCCTGACGAGGTCTGAAAGACCGAAACGCGCGTCGCTGGATACCAATCCAACATGTGTTTGACACCGCATTTGACGCAGACTCGGATTGCTTTCTTTCAGGGTCCTTGGAGGGTCTTGCGGTTGGTTTGGACGTTGCCTGGACAGGTTGTCCACGGACAGTGCCTTTATCCCCTTCCCCCACCCCCTACTCCTAAACCTAACCCTAACCCTAACCCTAACCCCTAACCCTAACCCTAACCCCTAACCCTAACCCTAACCCTAACCCTAACCCTAACCCTAACCCTAACCCTAACCCTAACCCTAACCCTAACCCTAACCCTAACCCTAACCCTAACCCCTAACCCTAACCCTAACCCTAACCCTAACCCTAACCCTAACCCTAACCCTAACCCTAACCCTAACCCTAACCCTAACCCTAACCCTAACCCTAACCCTAACCCTAACCCTAGGTCAAAGACCACTTCCGGACCTTTGCGGAGAGTAGCGGGAGGCTGCCGGGGCGCTACGTGGTGCCGGCCTACCGTAAGAACCCCAACTTGAATGATCTGTTGGTCAGGGCCAGGGTCAGCTCATTGAGAGACCCGCCCTCCACTAGGAGGGACACCCTTGTCCGCCACTCACAATGGTTGGTGAACCCCCACAACCGCAAGGTTTTCCAGCCGTTGTGCCGTGGCGGCCGACACACCCGGAACTGTGTGTACGTGATTCGGTGCCAACGATGTGGCGATATGTACGTGGGCGAGACGGGCAATACCTTAGCTAGGAGATTCGCCCAACACAAGTACAACATCGTTAGGCATAAAAATACCAACACTCACCTGGTGCAGCATTTTCTCCGACACGGGTGGTCTTCCGTCCGGGCGACTGTCGTAGAGACGGATCCCAAATGGAGCCTCGCCCAACGCCACCGGGCGGAGCTCCTTTGGATCTCCAAATTGGGCACCAGACATCCAGGGGGCCTAAATGAGGTGTGAGTGTGAGCCCGTTGGATTGTGACGGACAGTGCACATTCCCGTTTTTCCCTTCTTTATTTTTCCCATACCCCCCACCCCCCCTCTTCCCTAACCCTAACCATTCCCTTCTCCTTACCTAAAACCTACCCCCAAACCTAACCAGCCAGTGCCTCCAATCCTCTTACGGCTCTCACTCTCCCTCGCTCGCCCTCCTGGACCTGCCAAAACAGACAGAAAACGCATTAAATATACTCACTTGGGGATGGGATACAATCGGAGCATCATATCAAGGGGAGGTAACAGGGAATATATACCTAAAACCTACCCCAACCCCAATCCTAAAACCTAACCCTAACCCTAACCCTAACCCTAACCCTAACCCTAACCTCGGGTACGGTACACATACGTACATTCAGAGCATTACACTAAGGGGAGCCTACTGGGAATATCCTCTCCCAACTCTCTGTTTAATACTGAAGCCCTAGGTCACACATCCAGGGTACTTTCTGTATTATTTCTATTTGAATGTACTAGTGTTTGTCTATTATTATATATATATATATATATATATATACATATATATTTATTATAATATATTATATAATATTTATACCATATTACATTGTATTATATTATATATCATATAACAATAACGATGTCTATCATTTCATGTTATTGTTTTAGCAGACAGGATTTTGCAGTAGCATCCTGGGGCTTCAGAGGGTCACTGTTGTCTTCTTTTTACACTTGTGTTGTGGTCAAGACTTCTATTTTGAAGGCCAACTTGTGTTTGACGTGGACCCCACCCCTTCATTTAAATGTTATATTGCTATTAACACCTTTCTCCTGCAATACCTGTTTTCACTGCAAGGATAAAAGGTTGACTTTAGCCTACCTGCCGTGCTAACCTGCTAATACTCTACAAACGAGTCAGGCCTGATGAAGGTATCTTACCGAAACGTTGCCATCTGACTCGTTTCATGTAAATATACATTTTCTACTTTTTTCATATTTTTCTGACACATTGTAGTATTTTTCTTGTATTTGTTTACTTGCCGTGTCCAGTTGAAGGCCTGGTCGCGGCGCGACGCTTTCGTTCCACTAGTCGCTATTTTCTGTAAATAAACAGCCTATTTTTGATACTACATGTGCTATTTTTACTCACGAGATATTCCGGTGGCTCATTAGCGCGAGATACAGCATATTTTTGAACAAAAAAGCGTATCTCACCGTTTATGCAGCCAGCCATCAACCGGAAGTGATTATCTTGACCTCGGCGGAAGTCCCGCCTCCGAGCATTCCGTTCTCTCTTTTTCACAAAGGAAACGGATAAAGACAATTTATTTTTATAAAGCGAACAAACCTTTTTTCGCCAACCAGTTTTTTACATCATCCACACCAGCGACATATTAAAATAATTTTGCAATATGTCGGATGGGTCCGAATACGACTGGCTTCCGGTCAGGTCGGGGCGAAGACGCGCACGGCGACGTCAGGCTGCGCCTTCAGAGTGGCTCGCCCAGGATGATGAACGTTCTCATTATGAACAGGAGGAATATTTTTCTCAGTGGGATGAGCAGCGGCCCCAGAGGTCTTATGCGGATGTAGCACGGGGACGGCAGGATTCCTATCCGCGTCGCCCCTACCCGCAGACACGCCGCCATTTTAATGATCTACACCCAGAGGAGCGCCGCAGCGCCCCTCAGTGGAATTATAGGAGAAACACACGCCAAAATAGGAATTTTGTGCCTTCAAGACAGCACTCTCAGGAGTACTTTAGGCCACAATATTCACCTCAAAGACGTCCCCGCTATCCTCCTCCCCCCAGGGGGACACGGAGGAAACGCCGGGATGCTTCCAGGAGGAATGGGCGCTCCCGTAATACTAGTAGAGACATGGACTCTAGGCCTCCCAGACATTATTCTCAGGACTATTTTTTACCTGAACATTGGCCTCAAAGACGTCCCCGCAATCCTCCCCGTCCCAAGAAGACACGCAAGAAGCGTCAGTACGCTTCTCGGAGGACTGCACCCCCTGACAACTCCACAACGTCCATGGAGGGGAATTTAAAAGCACAGTGTTTTTATAATATTATCAAAATAACACATCATTTGAATAATGTTACAAAAGACACTCACCCCCAGTCCATAATAAAAATGGAAGAGACGCTTGCCACCATGATCAAACCAGCGGTCTCCAACCCTGACGTTGAGACGCTTATCAGGTGCAATGCCAGGACTTGGGCATTAACGACGGTTGAGGTTTTAAGAGATCATTATAAAAACACTCTACAAGTGGAATTGGACAAGATAACCAGTTTTATTGACGAGGTTTGGAGACCCGCTTTTCAGCTGGCCTCTACATGGGCCAAGAAACATCTGGGACGCAGACTGATGGGGGACACCCTCGGGAAGGCCGAGGCTCTGATCGTCGCGGCCTTCGCCGACCCCCCTGTCAACGCGGAGGTGGTACGCCCGGCCCAGTCCTTGCCGGTCCAGACCGCCACCCGGGTATCGGTGGGCACCCATACTGACCCTACGGGCCCTGACGGGGCTCCTGGGGTGGTACGGGCTAGCAGCCCTCCGGCTCGGGTCGTCGCCCGGGTCTCGGTGGCTACCAGCACCGACGCCGTGGCTCCAGATTGGTCTCCTGAGGTGGATCGGGATGCAATCCCTCCAGCACGGGTTGCCCCGATCTTCCTTCCTCGTCGACCGGAACCACCCAAGGAGCAGAGGGTGACACAGCCCCGGGCCACGGACAGCGGGCCTGCCCAGGACACCCTCGGCGAGGCTCCGCCCACCCAGCTTATTCCTGCATCTCGCAGGAGGCTTCCTCTGGGATCACCTGCAAGACAAGACACACAGGAGACCCCCACTCAGACCGAGGACGACGATGACTCACCACGTGGGTCCACAAGCTCCGGGGCGGATCAAACCCAGGACACCCCCACCCATACAGAGGACGACGATGACTCACCAGGGGGACCCACGGCCTCCTCGCCTCTCCTGATCGACTTTCGGGATGAAGAACAGGAGCGGGGGCTTTCTTCGGTGATGTCCCCTCGTTACTCTTCCGCGACCCCCGACTGGTCCCCTCTCCAGCCTGAGACGGCAGATGAGACGGCACCACAGGGTGAATTTTCACCACGGGGGCCCACACTTTCCGGGGCTCCTATGGTGGACTATGAGGACTCACCCTTGCAGCGGACGCCTCCTCAGGAGACGCCCCCTCAGGAGATGCTTCCTCAGGAGTCCCCCGATTGGGCACATTTGTTCCCTGGGGCACTAAAAAGGAAGCCACACAAGAGGCCTTCCGTCCCAGATACTCCACAACACCTGTCTATTCCAGAATGTGTCGAGTTGGTAGAGGATACGACTAGTGCCTCCCCCCGTAGACCCACTAGACACATGGTCTCGAGTAGGAGGATGATGGATTGGAAGTTGTCGGCCAACAAGAAATTCTTGGTGATCGGCGACTCCAATCTGTCCCACCTACCACCTTTTTACGTCGACGACCTTCAGATCGACAGTTACCCGGGCGCCAGTTTTAGACACGCGGAGGCCATCCTACGCAAGACCGTAATTGCTGCACCGGTTGAAGTGTTGGTTCTAGCCTTTGGGATCAACCATCGTGAGCAGAAAGTTAAGGAGACCGCTATTAAGCAGCTCCAAGGGGCACTCAGGATGGCCGTGGCTACCTTCCCACGGGCCCGAGTGCTAATCCCCCTGATTAATTATTCGGCCGCTTTGCCCGTTGAGCAGAAAGACAACCTCGGGCGGCTGAATAGTTTAATCAGGAACAATTATGCTCACATCCCGGCTCTCGACAGCCGGGACTTTGAGACCCAACCCGACCTGGTCCACTGGACTCGGGACACGGCCAAGTTGATGCTCAAGCACTGGCTTGACTTTTTAAACTTGGCATCCCCATAATCCCGATCGCTCGGGGGGGTAATAAGAACGTGATAAATTTGGCCCATAATTTCACGCCAACCCCCTTACAAATCTCCCTCCTCAATAAGGGCCTCAACTTCATTCCTTCCACTAATCTCAGTAGCGACTGGCATCATCAACTTCAATTTGACCTCCAGCGCTACCACAGACGTGTCAAACTTGAGGTATACTATGAGAAACAAGATTCTCTCGGACCTACACCGTTCACAGCCCGTTCCGGCTGGGAGCCCTCACCTGGACTTATGCCTCCGGAATTCCAGGCTATGGTCCGGTCCGACGGGCTCTCCATGTCCGGTTCGGGTTGCGCACCTGCGGTCGCTCCCAATTTGACACGCGGAGAAGTCGAGGCCCTTCATAGTCTAAAAACAAACAAACATATTGTGATCAAACCAGCCGACAAGGGGAGTGCTGTTGTCATTTTTGACAGATCGCAATACATATGGGAGGGTTCTCGGCAGTTGAGTGACATGACGTATTATAAACCACTGCCGGAACCTATTTATCCGCAAACTATTCCCATGGTAGAAAAGATTCTGGATAATCTTCTACTTAAAAAATTTATCAATTTTAAACAACATAGGTATCTCATGGGGGAGCCGGATCCTCGCCCCCGCAGGTTCTACATGCTCCCTAAAATTCACAAGGAGCCAGACAAGTGGAGCAAGCCCCACGAGATCCCTCCGGGGCGACCCATTGTGTCTGACTGCGGCAGCGAGACGTACAGAACGGCGGCGTTCATCGATCATTATCTGACGCCGCTTTCCGTTCTGCACGACAGCTACCTCAGGGATACCTATGATTTTATTGATAAAATCAAGAATGTTTGCATTCCCCCAGATGCCATTTTGTTTACCATCGACATTGACAGCCTGTATACAAACATTGATATAAATGAGGGGATACAGGCTGTCAAAAATGTCTTCTACAGGTACCGCGACGTTAGCAGGCCCGAAAAGGAGCTCCTGCAGCTCCTCGACATTAATTTGAGGAGAAACGACTTTGAGTTTGACGGTCGTTTCTACCTCCAAATTAAGGGCACTGCTATGGGCAAGAAATTTGCACCGGCGTATGCCAACATTTTTATGGCAGAGTGGGAGACCTCTGCCTTGGCCGCCTGCCCAAAACGTCCTCTCCACTACTTCCGGTACCTGGATGACATCTGGGGTGTCTGGACCCATTCCAGTGAGGAGTTCAGCGTGTTCTTAAACACGCTGAACACTCACAATAAAAATATCACCATCAAGTCGACCACGAGCAACACATCGGTCGACTTTTTGGACACCACGACATTCAAGGGTCCCGACTTTGCCGACACGCAACACTTGGACATCAGGGTGTTCTTCAAGGAGACCGACACCCACGCGCTCCTCTTCAAAAGCAGCTTCCACCCCAAGCATACCTTCGCGGGGTTGGTGAAATCCCAATTGTTGAGGTTCCATCGTGTCTGCACCAGAAGGGAGGACTTCCTGACGGCCTCGAGGACCCTCTTTTCTGCCCTGAAGGGGAGGGGCTATTCCAGGTCCTTCCTCAGACGGCAGTTGAGGGTCTTCTTGGACCCGAAGGGGCCTCCCCCTGGGACCGACATGATCCCTCTCATCACCACCTACTCTCCCTCGGCCGTGCGGGTCGCCAAGAAGGTCAAAGACCACTTCCGGACCTTTGCGGAGAGTAGCGGGAGGCTGCCGGGGCGCTACGTGGTGCCGGCCTACCGTAAGAACCCCAACTTGAATGATCTGTTGGTCAGGGCCAGGGTCAGCTCACTGAGAGACCCGCCCTCCACTAGGAGGGACACCCTTGTCCGCCACTCACAATGGTTGGTGAACCCCCACAACCGCAAGGTTTTCCAGCCGTTGTGCCGTGGCGGCCGACACACCCGGAACTGTGTGTACGTGATTCGGTGCCAACGATGTGGCGATATGTACGTGGGCGAGACGGGCAATACCTTAGCTAGGAGATTCGCCCAACACAAGTACAACATCGTTAGGCATAAAAATACCAACACTCACCTGGTGCAGCATTTTCTCCGACACGGGTGGTCTTCCGTCCGGGCGACTGTCGTAGAGACGGATCCCAAATGGAGCCTCGCCCAACGCCACCGGGCGGAGCTCCTTTGGATCTCCAAATTGGGCACCAGACATCCAGGGGGCCTAAATGAGGTGTGAGTGTGAGCCCGTTGGATTGTGACGGACAGTGCACATTCCCGTTTTTCCCTTCTTTATTTTTCCCATACCCCCCACCCCCCCTCTTCCCTAACCCTAACCATTCCCTTCTCCTTACCTAAAACCTACCCCCAAACCTAACCCTAACCCTAACCCTAACCCCTAACCCTAACCCTAACCCTAACCCTAACCCTAACCCTAACCCTAACCCTAACCCTAACCCTAACCCCTAACCCTAACCCTAACCCTAACCCTAACCCTAACCCCTAACCCTAACCCTAACCCTAACCCTAACCCTAACCCCCTAACCCTAACCCTAACCCTAACCCCCTAACCCTAACCCTAACCCCCTAACCCTAACCCTAACCCTAACCCTAACCCTAACCCTAACCCCTAACCCTAACCCTAACCCTAACCCTAACCCTAACCCTAACCCTAACCCTAACCCCTAACCCCTAACCCTAACCCTAACCCTAACCCTAACCCTAACCCTAACCCTAACCCTAACCCTAACCCTAACCCTAACCCTCTAACCCTAACCCTAACCCTAACCCTCTAACCCTAACCCTAACCCTAACCCTAACCCTAACCCTAACCCTAACCCTCTAACCCTAACCCTAACCCTAACCCTAACCCTAACCCTAACCCTAACCCTAACCCTAACCCTAACCCTAACCCTAACCCTAACCCTAACCCTAACCCTTCGTGAGCCCACTGGGGACCTTGTCGGTGAGTAGTTCGTTTCACCTTGTTGAGTGTGGTGAGGGGCTACAAGTCAGCAAATTGCTTAAAAAAGACTTGATTCAGACACATTATATCAGGAGTTGAGGTACATCAAAGAAAACATTTTTGTGCTTTGATCAAACACCCCGATATTCAAGGGGGTGTTTGTCCCCTATGTGATGCACATAATATGGCAATTTGATGCATCACATAGGAAGGAGTGGATTTTGAGGGTCTATAGACTCCACTGCAGTGGAGAGCATATAAGCCCCGCCCCCTGCAGCACTCATATAAAGCCTCCTCCTGCCAGAACGGCTCATTCCCTCTCCAGCAGTCGATGAGCAAGCATCCTGCTGTGGAGAAACAGGGAAGCCGACAGCCAGGGGATTAGAAGCGCCCCACCTACTAGGGAACTAGAAGAGTCCCAGTAGGCATGGCTCAGCCAGCCTGACGAGGTCTGAAAGACCGAAACGCGCGTCGCTGGATACCAATCCAACATGTGTTTGACACCGCATTTGACGCAGACTCGGATTGCTTTCTTTCAGGGTCCTTGGAGGGTCTTGCGGTTGGTTTGGACGTTGCCTGGACAGGTTGTCCACGGACAGTGCCTTTATCCCCTTCCCCCACCCCCTACTCCTAAACCTAACCCTAACCCTAACCCTAACCCTAACCCTAACCCTAACCCTAACCCTAACCCTAACCCTAACCCCTAACCCTAACCCTAACCCTAACCCTAACCCCTAACCCCTAACCCTAACCCTAACCCTAACCCTAACCCTAACCCTAACCCTAACCCTAACCCTAACCCTAACCCTTACCCTAACCCTAACCCTAACCCTAACCCTAACCCTAACCCTAACCCTAACCCTAACCCTAACCCTAACCCTAACCTCGGGTACGGTACATATACGTACATTCAGAACATTCACTAAGGGGAGGTGACTGGGAATATCCTCTCCCAACTCTCTGTTTAATACTGAAGCCCTAGGTCACACATCCAGGGTACTTTCTGTATTATTTCCATTGAATGTACTAGTGTTTGTCAATTATTATTATATATATATATTTATTATAATATATTATATAATTCATATCATATTACAGATTATTATATTATATATCATATACCAATAACAATGTTTACCATTTCATGTTATTGTTTTAGCAGATAGGATTTTGCAGTAGCATCCTGGGGCTTCAGAGGGTCACTGTTGTCTTCTTTTTACACTTGTGTTGGGGTCAAGACTTCTATTTTGAAGGCCAACTTGTGTTTCACGTGGACCCCACCCCTTCATTTAAATGTTTTATTGCTATTAACACCTTTCTCCTGCAATACCTGTTTTCACTGCAAGGATAAAAGGTTGATTTTAGCCTACCTGCCGTGCTAACCTGCTAACTCTCTACAAACGAGTCAGGCCTGATGAAGGTATCTTACCGAAACGTTGCCATCTGACTCGTTTCATGTAAATATACATTTTCTTCTTTTTTCAGAATTTTTATACACATTGTAGTATTTTTCTTGTATTTGTTTACTTGCCGTGTCCAGTTGGCCTGGTCGCGGCGCGACGCTTTCGTTCCACTAGTCGCTATTTTCTGTAAATAAACAGCCTATTTTTGATACTACATGTGCTATTTTTACTCACGAGATATTCCGGTGGCTCATTAGCGCGAGATACAGCATATTTTTGAACAAAAAAGCATATCTCACCGTTTTTGCAGCCAGCCATGAACCGGAAGTGATTATCTTGACCTCGGCGGAAGTCCCGCCTCTGAGCATTCCGTTCTCTCTTTTTCACAAAGGAAACGGATAAAGACAATTTATTTTTATAAAGCGAACAAACCTTTTTTTCGCCAACCAGTTTTTTACATCATCCACACCAGCGACATATTAAAATAATTTTGCAATATGTCGGATGGGTTCGAGCACGACTGGCTTCCGGTCAGGTCGGGGCGAAGAAGGCGACGTCAGGCTGCGCCTTCAGAGTGGCTCGCCCAGGATGATGAACGTTATCATTATGACCAAGAGGATAATTTTTCTCAGTGGTATGAGCAGCGGCCCCAGAGGTCTTATGCGGATGTAGCACGGGGACGGCAGGATTCCTATCCGCGTCGCCCCTACCCGCAGACACGCCGCCATTTTAATGATCTACACCCAGAGGAGCGCCGCAGCGCCCCTCAGTGGAATTATAGGAGAAACACACGCCAAAATAGGAATTTTGTGCCTTCAAGACAGCACTCTCAGGAGTACTTTAGGCCACAATATTCACCTCAAAGACGTCCCCGCTATCCTCCTCCCCCCAGGGGGACACGGAGGAAACGCCGGGATGCTTCCAGGAGGAATGGGCGCTCCCGTAATACTAGTAGAGACATGGACTCTAGGCCTCCCAGACATTATTCTCAGGACTATTTTTTACCTGAACATTGGCCTCAAAGACGTCCCCGCAATCCTCCCCGTCCCAAGAAGACACGCAAGAAGCGTCAGGACGCTTCTCGGAGGACTGCACCCCCTGACAACTCCACAACGTCCATGGAGGGGAATTTAAAAGCTCAGTGTTTTTATAATATCATTAAAATAACACACCACCTGAATAATGTGACAAAAGACACTCACCCCCAGTCCATAATAAAAATGGAAGAGACGCTTGCCACCATGATCAAACCAGCGGTCTCTAACCCTGACGTTGAGGCGATGATCAGGTGCAATGCCAAGACTTGGGCAATAATGACTGTCGATGTTTTAAGAGACCATTATAAAAAGACTCTACAAGTAGAATTGGACAAGATAACCAGTTTTATTGATGAGGTCTGGAGACCCGCTTTTCAGCTGGCCTCTACATGGGCCAAGAAACATCTGGGACGCAGACTGATGGGGGACACCCTCGGGAAGGCCGAGGCTCTGATCGTCGCGGCCTTCGCCGACCCCCCTGTCAACGCTGAGGTGGTACGCCCGGCCCAGTCCTTGCCGGTCCAGACCGCCACCCGGGTATCGGTGGGCACCCATACTGACCCTACGGGCCCTGACGGGGCTCCTGGGGTGGTACGGGCTAGCAGCCCTCCGGCTCGGGTCGTCGCCCGGGTCTCGGTGGCTACCAGCACCGACGCCGTGGCTCCAGATTGGTCTCCTGAGGTGGATCGGGAAGCAATCCCTCCAGCACGGGTTGCCCCGATCTTCCTTCCTCGTCGACCGGAACCACCCAAGGAGCAGAGGGTGACACAGCCCCGGGCCACGGACAGCGGGCCTGCCCAGGACACCCTCGGCGAGGCTCCGCCCACCCAGCTTATTCCTGCATCTCGCAGGAGGCTTCCTCTGGGATCACCTGCAAGACAAGACACACAGGAGACCCCCACTCAGACCGAGGACGACGATGACTCACCACGTGGGTCCACAAGCTCCGGGGCGGATCAAACCCAGGACACCCCCACCCATACAGAGGACGACGATGACTCACCAGGGGGACCCACGGCCTCCTCGCCTCTCCTGATCGACTTTCGGGATGAAGAACAGGAGCGGGGGCTTTCTTCGGTGATGTCCCCTCGTTACTCTTCCGCGACCCCCGACTGGTCCCCTCTCCAGCCTGAGACGGCAGATGAGACGGCACCACAGGGTGAATTTTCACCACGGGGGCCCACACTTTCCGGGGCTCCTATGGTGGACTATGAGGACTCACCCTTGCAGCGGACGCCTCCTCAGGAGACGCCCCCTCAGGAGATGCTTCCTCAGGAGTCCCCCGATTGGGCACATTTGTTCCCTGGGGCACTAAAAAGGAAGCCACACAAGAGGCCTTCCGTCCCAGATACTCCACAACACCTGTCTATTCCAGAATGTGTCGAGTTGGTAGAGGATACGACTAGTGCCTCCCCCCGTAGACCCACTAGACACATGGTCTCGAGTAGGAGGATGATGGATTGGAAGTTGTCGGCCAACAAGAAATTCTTGGTGATCGGCGACTCCAATCTGTCCCATCTACCACCCTTTTACGTCGACGACCTTCAGATCGACAGTTACCCGGGCGCTAGTTTTAGACACGCGGAGGCCATCCTACGCAAGACTATAATTGCTGCACCGGTTGAAGTGTTGGTTCTAGCATTTGGGATCAACCATCGTGAGCAGAAAGTTAAGGAGACCGCTATTAAGCAGCTCCAAGGGGCACTCAGGATGGGCGCGGCCACCTTCCCACGGGCCCGAGTGCTAATCCCCCTGATTAATTATTCGGCTTCTTTGCCCGTTGAGCAGAAAAATAATCTCGGGCTGCTGAATGGTTTCATCAGGAACAATTATGCTCACATCCCGGCCCTCGACAGCCGGGACTTTGAGACCCAACCCGACCTGGTCCACTGGACGCGGGACACGGCCAAGTTGATGCTCAAGCACTGGCTTGACTTTTTAAACTTGGCATCCCCATAATCCCGATCGCTCGGGGGGGTAATAAGAACGTGATAAATTTGGCCCATAATTTCACGCCAACCCCCTTACAAATCTCCCTCCTTAACAAGGGCCTCAACTTCATTCCCTCCACTAATCTCAGTAGCGACTGGCATCATCAACTTCAATTTGATCTCCAGCGCTACCACAGACGTGTTAAACTTGAGGTGTACTATGAGAAACAAGATTCTCTCGGACCCACACCGTTCACAGCCCGTTCCGGCTGGGAGCCCTCACCTGGACTTATGCCTCCGGAATTCCAGGCTATGGTCCGGTCCGACGGGCTCTCCATGTTCGGTTCGGGTTGCGCACCTGCGGTCGCTCCCAATTTGACACGCGGAGAAGTCGAGGCCCTTCATAGTCTAAAAACAAACAAACATATTGTGATCAAACCAGCCGACAAGGGGAGTGCTGTTGTCATTTTTGACAGATCGCAATACATATGGGAGGGTTCTCGGCAGTTGAGTGACATGACGTATTATAAACCACTGCCGGAACCTATTTATCCGCAAACTATTCCCATGGTAGAAAAGATTCTGGATAATCTTCTACTTAAAAAATTTATCAATTTCAAACAGCATAGGTATCTCATGGGGGAGCCGGATCCTCGCCCCCGCAGGTTCTACATGCTCCCTAAAATTCACAAGGAGCCAGACAAGTGGAGCAAGCCCCACGAGATCCCTCCGGGGCGACCCATTGTGTCTGACTGCGGCAGCGAGACGTACAGAACGGCGGCGTTCATCGATCATTATCTGACGCCGCTTTCCGTTCTGCACGACAGCTACCTCAGGGATACCTATGATTTTATTGATAAAATCAAGAATGTTTGCATTCCCCCAGATGCCATTTTGTTTACCATCGACATTGACAGCCTGTATACAAACATTGATATCAATGAGGGGATGCAGGCTGTCAAAAATGTCTTCTACAGGTACCGCGACGTTAGCAGGCCCGAAAAGGAGCTCTTACAGCTCCTCGACATTAATTTGAGGAGAAACGACTTTGAGTTTGACGGTCGTTTCTACCTCCAAATTAAGGGCACTGCTATGGGCAAGAAATTTGCACCGGCGTATGCCAACATTTTCATGGCAGAGTGGGAGACCTCTGCCTTGGCCGCCTGCCCAAAACGTCCTCTCCACTACTTCCGGTACCTGGATGACATCTGGGGTGTCTGGACCCATTCCAGTGAGGAGTTCAGCGTGTTCTTAAACACGCTGAACACTCACAATAAAAATATCACCATCAAGTCGACCACGAGCAACACATCGGTCGACTTTTTGGACACCACGACATTCAAGGGTCCCGACTTTGCCGACACGCAACACTTGGACATCAGGGTGTTCTTCAAGGAGACCGACACCCACGCGCTCCTTTTCAAAAGCAGCTTCCACCCCAAGCATACCTTCGCGGGGTTGGTGAAATCCCAATTGTTGAGGTTTCATCGTGTCTGCACCAGAAGGGAGGACTTCCTGACGGCCTCGAGGACCCTCTTTTCTGCCCTGAAGGGGAGGGGCTATTCCAGGTCCTTCCTCCGACGGCAGTTGAGGGTCTTCTTGGACCCGAAGGGGCCTCCCCCTGGGACCGACATGATCCCCCTCATCACCACCTACTCTCCCTCGGCCGTGCGGGTCGCCAGGAAGGTCAAAGACCACTTCCGGACCTTTGTGGAGAGTAGCGGGAGGCTGCCGGGGCGCTACGTGGTGCCGGCCTACCGCAAGAATCCCAACTTGAATGATCTGTTGGTCAGGGCCAGGGTCAGCTCATTGAGAGACCCGCCCTCCACTAGGAGGGACACCCTTGTCTGCCACTCACCATGGTTGGTGAACCCCCACAACCGCAAGGTTTTCCAGCCGTTGTGCCGTGGCGGCCGACACACCCGAAACTGTGTGTACGTGATTCGGTGCCAACGATGTGGCGATATGTACGTGGGCGAAACGGGCAATACCTTAGCTAGGAGATTCGCCCAACACAAGTACAACATCGTTAGGCATAAAAATACCAACACTCACCTGGTGCAGCATTTTCTCCGACACGGGTGGTCTTCCGTCCGGGCGACTGTCGTAGAGACGGATCCCAAATGGAGCCTCGCCCAACGCCACCGGGCGGAGCTCCTTTGGATCTCCAAATTGGGCACCAGACATCCAGGGGGCCTAAATGAAGTATGAGTGTGAGCCCGTTGGATTGTGACGGACAGTGCACATTCCCGTTTTTTCCCTTCTTTATTTTTCCCATATCCCCCAACCCCCCCCTCTTCCCTAACCCTAACCATTCCCTTCTCCTTACCTAAAACCTACCCCCAAACCTAACCCTAACCCTAACCCTAACCCTAACCCTAACCCTAACCCTAAACCCTAAACCCTAACCCTAACCCTAACCCTAACCCTAACCCTAACCCTAACCCTAACCCTAACCTCTTCAAAAGCAGCTTCCACCCCAAGCATACCTTCGCGGGGTTGGTGAAATCCCAATTGTTGAGGTTCCATCGTGTCTGCACCAGAAGGGAGGACTTCCTGACGGCCTCGAGGACCCTCTTTTCTGCCCTGAAGGGGAGGGGCTATTCCAGGTCCTTCCTCAGACGGCAGTTGAGGGTCTTCTTGGACCCGAAGGGGCCTCCCCCTGGGACCGACATGATCCCTCTCATCACCACCTACTCTCCCTCGGCCGTGCGGGTCGCCAAGAAGGTCAAAGACCACTTCCGGACCTTTGCGGAGAGTAGCGGGAGGCTGCCGGGGCGCTACGTGGTGCCGGCCTACCGTAAGAACCCCAACTTGAATGATCTGTTGGTCAGGGCCAGGGTCAGCTCACTGAGAGACCCGCCCTCCACTAGGAGGGACACCCTTGTCCGCCACTCACAATGGTTGGTGAACCCCCACAACCGCAAGGTTTTCCAGCCGTTGTGCCGTGGCGGCCGACACACCCGGAACTGTGTGTACGTGATTCGGTGCCAACGATGTGGCGATATGTACGTGGGCGAGACGGGCAATACCTTAGCTAGGAGATTCGCCCAACACAAGTACAACATCGTTAGGCATAAAAATACCAACACTCACCTGGTTCAGCATTTTCTCCGACACGGGTGGTCTTCCGTCCGGGCGACTGTCGTAGAGACGGATCCCAAATGGAGCCTCGCCCAACGCCACCGGGCGGAGCTCCTTTGGATCTCCAAATTGGGCACCAGACATCCAGGGGGCCTAAATGAGGTGTGAGTGTGAGCCCGTTGGATTGTGACGGACAGTGCACATTCCCGTTTTTCCCTTCTTTATTTTTCCCATACCCCCCACCCCCCCTCTTCCCTAACCCTAACCATTCCCTTCTCCTTACCTAAAACCTACCCCCAAACCTAACCCTAACCCTAACCCTAACCCTAACCCCTAACCCTAACCCTAACCCTAACCCTAACCCTAACCCTAACCCTAACCCTAACCCTAACCCTAACCCCCTAACCCTAACCCTAACCCTAACCCTAACCCTAACCCTAACCCTAACCCTAACCCTAACCCTAACCCTAACCCTAACCCTATTAGAGTGCTCCACCCAGCTGGTCTGGATGAATTATACTTACCTTCTGGAGTGATTATGTAACCAGATAGTTCTCTTTTGTCTGTGGAGTGACTAAGTATTGCAGTTGTGTGCAGACGCCACCTGCAGGCACTCGGGAGGAGCGACTGATTGCAGTTGGGAGCACAAGCCACGCCCCCTGCAGGCTCTTCTATAAAACCTCGTTTTGCAATTCTGGCTCATTTTTCCTCCAGCAGATGAGGGGACATCTTGCTCAGAGAGAGGTAATGAGGCCAATTTCTCAAAATTTCATGCCTGATGAGGTCATGCAGACCGAAACGCGCGTCGCATGATGAAATTTGATTGAATAATGTGTCTGACGCCACGTTCGGCGGTGTTCGTTCGGGGTCCCTGGGGGGTGTGCGTCTGGTGGGGGGTCACTGGGCGGATTGTTGATGGACAGTGCCTAACCCTAACCCTACCCCCAACCCTAACCCTAACCTTAACCCCCAACACCTAACCCTAACCCTAACCCTAACCCTAACCCTAACCCAACCCTAACCCTAACCCTAACCCTAACCCTAACCCTAACCCTAACCCTAACCCCTAACCCTAACCCCTAACCCTAACCCTAACCCTAACCCTAACCCTAACCCTAACCCCTAACCCTAACCCTAACCCTAACCCTAACCCCAACCCCAACCCCAACCCCAACCCCAACCCCAACCCCAACCCTAACCCTAACCCCTAAACCCTAACCCTAACCCTAACCCCTAACCCTAACCCTAACCCTAACCCAACGGAGGCGGGCGGAACGCCTCTGGATCAACAAACTGGGGACCAGACACCCGGGGGGCCTCAACGAGGCGTGAGTGCGAGCCCGCTGGACCACAGACGGACCGTGCACACCCTTCTTTTTTATTTTTTTATTTTTTCCTTATGCCTAAACCTAACCCTAACCCTAATCCTAACCCCACCCCCAACCCTAGCCCTAACCCTAACCAACTCTTTTCTTTATGCCTAACCCTAACCCTAATCCTAAACCTAACCCTAAACCTAACCCCAACCCTAACCCTAACCCTAACCCTAATCCTAACCCTAACCCTAACCCTAACCCCAACCCCAACCCTAACCCGCCTGTGCCTCTGGTCCACTCACGGCTCGCGCTCTGCCTTGTGGGCCCGCCTGGGCCATCCCTTTACACACAAACGACAACATCTGATCCATACTTACCCTACTCACCTGGATTGGATCTTTATACACACAACGACAACTCTGATCCATACTTACCTTACCTATCTGGATTGGATCTTTATACACACAAACGACAACATCTGATTCATACTTACCCTACTGACCTGGATTGGATCGTTATATACACACAACGACAACATCTGATTCATACTTACCTTACCTACCTGGATTGGATCGTTATACACACAAACGACAACATCTGATTCCTACTTACCTCACTTACCTGGATTGGATCGTTACTTACCTGGGGATTCGGACATTCTGGTGCTGGGGGTGCCCCGGATGTCCCAGCACTCCAACTAGGACCTGAGGAAATACAAAATATTTAAAATCTCAAAAAATATGCAAAAAACCAAAACAAATTTAAAAAGAACATCAAATACCTGAAAAACCTTCTAAAAACATTGTTGTACCTGTTCGGACTCCATATAGGAGCCATACTTACCTTGGTTCACGGCTTAGTTCATAGTGCAATTAATAGTGAATTTTTTACAATATAATTTTTTTTATATATATATATATATATATAATTTTCCAATATTGCATAATTATGTGATTTTTATTTGCAATTTTTCATTTCAATTTTTATTTATCTCATTATTCACTATTAAAAGTTAATTAAAGGGTTAAAATTGTCGCTTGGGGCCATACATTGCTGCAGTGGTGTTTTTTAGTTGAGTTCTTTGGCTTTGCAAAAACTTTTTTTGTTATTCCCTGCCAGCCATGACTCCACCCTACTCTTCGCAGCCAATAGCCTCATTCGACATCTTACCACCGGAGGAGCAACAGCTCACGCATTGCACGAAAAAGCCGAATCTCACACTTTATTTTGTCAGACAAGTCTTACGCCTGAAGAAGGTACAGAGAGTACCGAAACGTTGCGAAACAAGACTTGCAATTTCAAAACAACTTTTAGACTGTTATTTGCCCCTTTTTTCACCCCTTTCCCTCTCTCCCTTTCATTTGGTGCCGTGGTGAGCTGGTCTTCCACGAGGCGAAAAGTCTTTCTACATTTCGCTTATTTACGTTTAGTTTTACAAGCCTAAGTTTCTTAGCTAGTTTTTACAACTCCCCACCTTGGAGTTTTTTCATCGTTCTTTGCAGAACCGCCCTTAGTTGTTTGTATATTTATCTTTTTGTCGAGTGTGCTTCGCACTCTCGGCCATTTTGAGACATCCGGTCCGGGCGGAAGTGCGCTGCACAGCGGGCGGAAGCTCTCCGGCGTCCCCTTGTTTACGTTTTGTTTCATAAGCCTAAGTTTCTTAGCTAGCTTTTACAACTCCCCACCTTGGAGTTTTTTCATCGTTCTTCGCAGAACCACCCTTAGTTGTTTGTATATTTATCTTTTTGTCGAGTGTGCTTCGCACTCTCGGCCATTTTGAGACATCCGGTCCGGGCGGAAGTGCGCTGCACAGCGGGCGGAAGCTCTCCGGTGTCCTCTTGTTTCAGCCTATTTATCCTACATTTTATTTATTTTCCTTTTACCTTACCTACCTGAGTTTCCATCATAGTTTTTGCCCACCCACTTTAATTTATTACACCAAAAAATACACGTATTTACCAACAATGGCGGCGTGGGAGGACGAGGAGTGGCACCTGGTCCGTCCCCGCGGACGGAAACAGCGCCCGCAGCGCGAAATGGTTCCGCCTCCTCGACCCCCGCCTGAGAACAGCCGCTATCACGGTCAAAACAGCCGTTTTGAGGACCGCTTCCACCACCCTCCCGGAAGAACATATGCGGAGGTGGCTCAGGGGTGTCCTGATAATTTTTTCGGCGGCCATTTTCGCCCCTACGGTGACACACGTCGCCGTGATTATGACGCACGTGGGATGCGCGACAGCGCCCCACAGTGGCGAAACAACGGCACTACACGCCAAAATCATAATAATTTTTTCAGAGGCTTCCAACCTCAACATTCCAATTTTTCAGGACATGATATGCCCCCTCAAAATAGGGTACATTTCCCTCCCACCCACCCTGGTCCTCCCAACCCCAGGGAGACTTATAGGGTTTATCAGAGGGGGAATAAGCACAAACCAGCACGGGGAAAACGCCCCAACAATAATAATAACAAAAAAACAGACAGGAATAATGACACACGTCCCCCCAGGGCATCTCACCCTGATAACCAGGACTCTGATTTTAGCGCAATTGCTAAAATGATGTATAACATCATCAAAATAGTACACCATTTAAAAAATGTCAGCAAAGAACACCAACCACAAACCATCACTAGGATGGAACTTACCTTGACGACGGGAATTCGACCAGCTGTCACCAACCCCGACACAGAAGACCTGATCATGGGAAATGCCAAAAATTGGGCATACACCACGGTCCTAATTCTCCGGCAACACTATAATAAAGCACTCCAATTAGAAGTGGATAAACTGGGGGGTTTTATTGCACAGAACTGGAAAGCCCCATTCCAGGTGGCCAAGGCGTGGGCCAAGGCACACTTGGGGCGCAGGCTGACGGCCGACACGCTCCGGCAGGCCGAGTCTCAAGTGGACTCGGTCTGGGTGGACACCCGTGCCGTTGAGGAGGTGGTGCGCCCTGCGCGGCTCCGACGGGCCGGGTCTCGAAGGGGCTCGGTCTCGTTGGACAACCGTGTGGTCATGGAGGTGGTGCACCCCACACTGCCCCCGCCGGTCCTGATACCACCTGCCGCTGCGCACGCCACGGTGGCCACCATGACCGACCCCGTCGGCGGTGAGTGGTCCCCTGAAGTAGAGCAGGATTTGGGCCCGCGGGGACAGGTGACTCCTGTCCCCTTCCCGGTCTTATCGCCTTCCTCTCCGGCTGCCGAACCATCTACGGCCCAGAGAGCGGCACGACCTCGCAGGCCTTGCAGCAGACCGGCCGACGACGCTATCGTCGAGGCTCCCTTGGTCCGGCCACTGGGGCCGCGACCACGGGTCGGGACTGACACTGGGGTCCTTCCTGCGGTCTCCGATACGCCACCCCGCTCAGTTCCACCTGTTGAGCACAGTACGTCGGTTTTGGTACATGGGGAGCAGAATGTGCGGGGGACTCCTGGCCAGCCAGAGACTGACCAACACTTACCTGAGAAGCAGGGGTTACCTGCGTCGGAACGGTCTTCCCCTGACACGCCTCCACCCTGGTACATACTCTACCCTGACCTGTCGCAAGAACCCCTCCTGGACGCGCCCATCCCGGACGCATCCCCCCCGGACACGCCTCTCCCGGACGCGCCCCTCTCGGACACTCATCTTCCGGAAGCGCCCCTCCTGGACGCGCCCATCCCGGACTCACCCTTCCCAGACACGCCTCTCCCGGACGCGTCCCTCCCGGACACGCCTCTTCCGGACGCTCCCCTACCGGACGCGCCCCGCCCGGAGACGCCTCTTCCGGGCTTGTCACCAAGTTGGTGCCAATTGTTTTCTGGAAGGCAGAAAACAACAAAAACAGTCACTTCGGCTTCTCAGCCGACAGAAGACAATATTACGACGCAGGGTACCACGCCAACGAGTCCGCACACTCCCAGGAAGCCCACCAGACACATCAGCACAAATCGAAGGAAGATGGATTGGCACCTGTCTGTCGGCAGGAAGGTCCTGGTGATCGGTGACTCCAACATCAGTCGCCTTCCACCCACCCGTCACCCGGACCTCCAGATTGACAGCTACCCGGGGGCCAAATTTCTCCACGCAGAGGCCATCCTGCAAAAAACGGCAGTGAGTCCTGAGGTGGAGAAGGTCATCCTAGCATTCGGCATCAACCATAGGGAGCAAAAACCCAAGGTTACCACCCTCAAACAGCTCCTAAGGGCCCTTAAAGCGGCCAGAACGGCCTTCCCAAATGCCGAAATCTCTATCCCCCTCCTCAATTTCTCTGAATCCCTGCCCGAGGAACACAAGGCCAACCTCCGCATGATCAACACCTACATCAAAGACCGCCACAACTTCATCCCGACACTCGCCAACGAGGAGTTCGCTACAGGGAGGGACAAGATCCACTGGACCCATGACACAGCCAAGAAAATGATGGAGCACTGGCTTCGCTATTTAAACTTGACCTCCCCAAAATCCCGACCTCTCGGGGGGGGAACATAAACACAAACAAAAACATTGTAAATTTAACAAAACATTTCAGACTCACCTCCTCGCAGCGCTCCCTCCTTGACAAGGGCCTCAGTTTCGTCCCGTCCACCAGCCTCAGTCCCGAGTGGCACCATCAGGTAAAATTCGACCTGCAAGAATACCACAGGAGGGTCAAACTTGCAGTTTTTTATGAAAAGCAAGGGTCCCTCGGGCCGCGACCTTTCACTCCGAGGTCCGAATGGGAGCCCTCACCGGGACTGCTTCCTCCAGAGGTCCACACGCTGGTCCTGGCGGACGAGCACCCAACGCTCCTATCGGGTTGCGCCCTCGCGGTCGCGCCCAACCTGACGCGGGACGAAACGGAGGCCCTGCATAGTCTGAAAAACAACAATAACATAGTAATTAAACCGGCAGACAAGGGTAGCGCAGTGGTAATTATGGACAGGTCTCAATATGTCTGGGAGGGCACCAGACAATTGAGTGACACCACTTATTATAAATCATTGGCCGCGCCCATCTACCCCGAAACTATCCCTATGATAGAAAGCATAATTCAAAATTTATTGAAAAAGCGATTTATAAATGACAAACAAAAGACCTACCTCTTGGGCGAATCGGAGCCCCGCCCCCGCAGGTTCTACTTGCTCCCCAAGATCCACAAGGAACGACACAAGTGGAGCCGACCACACGAGATACCCCCGGGCAGGCCCATTGTGTCCGACTGCGGCAGTGAAACCTACCGGACGGCGGCGCTCTTAGATCATTTTTTGACCCCACTCTCCATCAAACATGAGAGCTACCTCAAAGACACCTACGATTTTATAGAAAAGGTAAAAAATATTGTTATTCCCCAAGAGGCCATATTATTCACTATAGACATAGATAGTTTATATACCAATATAGATATAGACCAGGGCATCCAAGCCGTAAAAAACATATTCTATAAATATCGAGATGTTAGCAGACCAGAAAAAGAACTTCTGCAACTTCTCGATATTAACCTGAGGAGGAATGACTTTGAGTTCAACGGCCGATTTTTTCTACAAATCAAGGGCACGGCCATGGGTAAGAAATTCGCTCCAGCCTATGCTAACATCTTTATGGCAGAATGGGAGACCTCTGCCCTGGCTGCCTGCCCAATTAGGCCCCTCCATTATCTACGCTACTTGGATGATATCTGGGGAGTTTGGACTCATTCCATGGAGGAATTTGAGGTGTTCCGCCACACCCTGAACACCCACAACCCCAGTATCACCATCAAGTGTACCACCAGCCCCACGTCAGTGGATTTCCTTGATACTACCACCTTCAAGGGTCCGGACTTCACCTCCACCCACCATTTGGACATTAAGGTCTTCTTTAAAGAGACGGACACCCATGCCCTCCTCCACAAAACCAGCTTCCACCCCCGACACACCTATGCGGGTTTGGTGAAGTCCCAACTTTTGAGGTTCCACCGGATCTGCACCAGACGGGAGGACTTTGTGACGGCCACGGGAGCCCTGTTCACTGCCCTGAGGAAGAGAGGGTATTCCAGGTCCTTCCTCAGGAGACAGTTCAGGTGCTTCCTGGACCCGAAAGGGCCTCCCCCTGGCGAGCACATGATCCCCCTCATCACTACCTTCTCGCCTGCAGCGGTACAGGTTACCAGAAGGGTGAAGGAGAATTTTGGTACCTTTATCGAGAAGAGCGGCAAACTCAAGGACCATTATCTCGTCTCCGCTTACCGCAAAAATCCCAGCCTGGGCGATCTGCTGGTCAGGGCTCGGATCAGCTCTGCCGGAGATCCGCCCCCGGCTCGGAGCAGCGCTCCCTTGCGGCAAATCCCGTGGCTGGTCAATCGCCACAGCGGGAAGGTCTTTCGACCGCTGTGCAGAGGGGACGGGCAGACCAAAAACTGCATATATGTCATCCTCTGCCAGCGTTGCCACATCATGTATGTTGGGGAAACGGGCAACACCATCGCCACCCGTTTCCACCAGCACAAACACAATATCGTCCGGCGGAAGAACACCACCACCTACCTCGTGCAACATTTCATCCGGCACGGGTGGGCTTCTGTCCGGGCGTGTGTGGTCCAGGCCAACTCCAGATGGAGTGTCGCCCAACGGAGGCGGGCGGAACGCCTCTGGATCAACAAACTGGGGACCAGACACCCGGGGGGCCTCAACGAGGCGTGAGTGCGAGCCCGCTGGACCACAGACGGACCGTGCACACCCTTCTTTTTTATTTTTTTATTTTTTCCTTATGCCTAAACCTAACCCTAACCCTAATCCTAACCCCACCCCCAACCCTAGCCCTAACCCTAACCAACTCTTTTCTTTATGCCTAACCCTAACCCTAATCCTAAACCTAACCCTAACCCTAACCCCAACCCTAACCCTAACCCTAACCCTAACCCTAATCCTAACCCTAACCCTAACCCTAACCCCAACCCCAACCCCAACCCTAACCCTAACCCTAACCCTAACCCTAACCCTAACCCCTAACCCCTAACCCCTAA
>NC_084551.2:68957500-68997500 GCF_033978685.3 Nerophis lumbriciformis | reverse complement strand
CTGGCCCTGCGATGAGGTGGCGACTTGTCCAGGGTGTACCCCGCCTTCCGCCCGATTGTAGCTGAGATAGGCTCCAGCGCCCCCCGCGACCCCAAAGGGAATAAGCGGTAGAAAATGGATGGATGGATGTCAGGCCTGTTATGTGTGGCTAGATGCAGTTGACGACACAGACACCAGGGGGCAGTAATGTGCAATGATTTAATATATATATAATAATTATATATATTATTATTATTATATATAATAATAATAATAATAATAATAAACAATACTAACTAATAACGAGACTAAGGAAATGGAGTGTGACTAAACCCACAAGAGTGTATGTGTGAGGCTATGTGTATGATTAGCTGAAGTGTGTGTTACCGAGTGTTGAGGAGAGCGAGAGGAGGGACAAAGCAGGAGGGCAGTGCGTGCACAAGCAAGCCGTCGAGGGCAGGAGAGAGGCGTCCAAAAGTCCAGGTCCGTGCGCGGAGGTCGAGATCCAGGGGGAGGAATGTCCAAGGGAGCGAGACGCACAGCTCAAAACCAAGGAAACGAAAAACACTGCGTGCACAAGGGAGAAGACAGGGGACAAATCAAGCACAGGGAAGAAACCCGGAGAGAGTCGGCTTACGGTATACCAATGAGAACCAATTTCCCGCCTGGATCTTTGGGTCCACTGGTCCTTTATACAGTACACTCTCATCAGGTCCAGGTGCGCTGATTGTGGATCGCCCACAGCCTTGCCGGCATGTGGGCGTGCCGCGGCCGTGGGCGCCCGAATTATTTTGACTCGGGCGCCAAATTTAGAGAAAAAAAACGTGTCTGGGGGCCGGTATATCTGATTTTAAGGAACACTAATACAAAACCTAACAATAATGTCTGATTGAATGCTAAAAACGTTATGCCTTAAAAAACGGAATGGAATTTAATTTTTTTTGTATTGAATGAGACACTCAGAATGTGCATGAAAATAAATAATGTGGGATTTACAATATTAACTATGAAGGATAAAACACTGAATATTGACAACATATGAACGTCACAACCCCTCTCCATCCACATATTTTACAATCAAGCGAAACGCAACAAAAATGCAACAAACACAGCGAAAGATGAACGCGAAGGGTAACAACAAACACCTACAATCTGATATATCACTCAGTTTTAGAACTTTGTTGTAAAAATCTCCTTCCGCGTCTGTCCCTGACACCCACGTTTCTGTGGAAACGCTCCCCACCCACACTGCTTGGTGCCTGGTCTGAGCTGCTGTGACTTACATTACCATAGTAACTAATTATATTACCATAGTAACTAATTAGATTACCATAGTAACTAGTATATCATGCAAAAGCACAGATTCCAACCATTGAAATACTTTGTATAGTTCCTGGGTATGACGTTAAAGTGCATCCGACAGTGGAGGGGCACTACTGTTACCCCAGGTGGCCCTTGGCAAAGGCCTAGTACCTGACTGCCCCCTAGCCAGGGATACGGTGAAGACCTCAACGGCGGAGCAGGCGGAAGACGGTAGATTTAAGAACTACCACAACGGCTGCGATGGCGGAAGGAGGCTGCAGCAGAAAAGGATCCCCAGTCGTCTTGGACTCCATGCCACTGGACCCTGACCCGGATCTGTCAAGGATCGTGTGGTGACTGTCTACGCACCAGTCTCCCCACGTTAAACAAAGTCACGCACAGGCATCCTCTATAAAGGGATATACCCCTACCAGGAGGATTGTCATACTCGCTTCGAGTGACCGCCGATGATGATGATGATAGTTCAAAACTTACGGTCATTAGAAAACATCATAATGGCAGCTACAGTTTCCATGTTAAAGATCTAAAAAAAATATTTGGGAATGTCCGGCGGGCCTTAATTTGCCCAGGTCTGGTAAATGCTATTAGTATGCTTAAGTCTGGGGTCTCCAATGAGCGCTATGTTAAAGAACATTAGCAACTGTGGCTGTAGGCAACCTCCTGATGTTGTTTTTTTTTTAATCATGCATTTGAAGTATCACGAGTGGTCACAATCAGGCAGATTTATTCACCTCTGTATGCATTTCCAAATGCATCTTTTTCTGTGAAACGGGATTGTGGAGGTTTCCCAGATCTTCTTGACCCCGGTAGACAGTTTGAATCACGTCTTTTATCGCCACACACAAGTCTCGGTTGCTTTTCAGCAATATATATTCTAGGACTGCTGCTAATAAGGGCGACAGGTGATTAGATAACAAGCCCCAGCTAGACAATCTACTCACCTGCCGCTGACTTCGAGGTCGGTCCTTACACACCCCGCTCTGCGGCAGGCCCGCAGACCACGCCCCCCCCTTCACGGTGATGTTTACAATTTACTCACAGCGCTTTTAATGCCGACTGAGCAGTTTTCTGCTTACTGCTCTTACAACATTGCAGCTCCTGTTCTTGATGATACACGCCCATGTGCTTTAAATTAAAGAAAGCTACAGGTTTCTTTTCAACTGTCTCATGCACTCTAATTCGTAATTAAAAAAAGAAAATATTTGTATTTAGCGGGTACTTGTTATCTTTTATGAGTTTTCAATTATTACCTGCTGTTGAAACTACAGCTTGGACTCCCAGATGGAGCAGACATCTGCTGAAAGTGTGGCAACGTGCAATTTTCTGTTCCTCTTCTCCTACGGATTATTGTTAGCATACTGTCACTTTACACCCGTCTCCTTCAATATGCTCATGTCTTATTCATTTGGACAAAATCATGGGTATTAATGAGCATAACCATATTTTTTAGGGCAAATAGTTTAGTGCACACATTTGTTATTCTATCAATACAAGAACTAGGTGATGTGTGAATAATAGAATATAAACATTACGGCTTCACTGTATCTTCTTTAAAAAAAAAAAAACATACTCTACATATTTTTGGCCTAAACTAAGTGTTGAAATAAGTCTTATATGAATTACAGTGCAGTGTTATTTTTAATTATCATCGATTTATAAAGATATGGACGTGAGCAACAGCGGGACATAGCAGGCCCAGAGTGGGGAGGAATGTTTGTCCTTTTTTCAAACAAACAAAAAAAAATCCATCCATCCATCCATCTTCCACTCAAGGGTTAGGGTTGAATACATTTTCCCAAAATGCTTGCAAACAAATATTAATATATATATATATATATATATATATATATATATATATATATATATATATGTATATATATATATATATATATATATATATATATATATATATATATATATATCAGTGACGTGGGGCCTCACCGGCCATCATGAAAAGAAAAAAAATGTAAAAATAAAAAAATAAAAATAAATTGTTATATGTATCCAGTGATTATACTATAAAGTTGTTTTCCATTTAACTTCACCAGTTTTAGATTATTTCTATTCAAAATCGCTGAATTTTCACATTTGCCGTTCAAATACTGAGAAGAGACGGTGCGGTGAACAGCAGCCAGTTGAGGCACGTCACTCAGTACCTCAACATGGATTGCGCAATGACTGGGCTAACTGCTGGCCTGCTGTGCAGTGAGACCGTATTGCTATATGAATTATATTATACATTTCCATAGTTTAGTTAGCTGAGGTATATAATGTACAGTGTATTTTGTCAACAACTGTATGTGTGTAAAGTATTTCTTGTGCTGAGCGATCATAAAACGGCTGCAAAAGACGCACTGGCTGAGGCTCGCCTCCTGCACCCCCGCCGTAGAATTTTCATATCAACTAAAGCCCACACTTAAACTTTCCACCTGCAAGATTGAATCTATTTAAAAAAATGATTTCATAAGAAGCCAAAAAGTGCAAAAACAATAATGTTCGTGTTGGAGGAGTTGTGAATGACTGCAGGGACACAACATTAGGTACACCTGCAGACTGCAGGTGTACCTAATTCACAACTCCTCCAACACGAACATTATTGTTTTTGCACTTTTTGGCTTCTTATTAAATGACTTTTGTAACCTATTTTCATGGGCTTTCTTCTTTGTGATGTTAAGTTCCTGTTATACAGTATATGCCTTGAGCTCTTATTTTGAAGGCGCTAAGAGCGGAAGTGATGTCACGTTGTGGAGGTTTTTGAAAGAAGGTAAATAAAGTGGTCATCATGTAAACTGGAGCCTCCGTGTTTGTTATTTTGTAGTTTCATACAGTATAGGCCACATTTATAAACCCTCGGTTACACTTTTTTAAATAGATTCAATCTTGCACGTGGAAAGTTTAAGTGAGGGCTTTAGTTGCGGCGCATGGACTTAATTTCTAAGTAAAGGTAAGACCATAATAACGTTTTTTTTATTAAATGTGCTTTTTTGTGTTCTACAGTTTGTATGTGTAAAGTTAAAGTTAAGTTAAAGTACCAATGATTGTCACACACACACTAGGTGTAATGAAATTTGTCTTCTGCATTCGACCCATCCCCTTGATCACCCCCTGGGAGGTGAGGGGAGCAGTGGGCAGCAGCGGCGCCGCGCCCGGGAATCATTTTTGGTGATTTAACCCCCAATTCCAAGCCTTGATGCTGAGTGCCAAGCAGGGAAGAATGCTGGTATGAGCTTTTAAACATAACCCGTTAACTGATGCCAATCAAATGGTGAATAAGATACTCTTTAGGGTTCATATGTTTGTAAATGTGACTGTGATGAAGTCAGTGCCTCACCAGCCATCAACCTCACCGCACGTCACTGATATATATATATATATATATATATATATATATATATATATATATATATATATATATATATATATATATATATATATATATATATATATATATATATATATATATATATATATATATATGTACAAAAATAGAGTAGAAATATAACTTTAGATAACATTTGTAACCTAAAACATTATGGATTAAGTAAATAAATCAAACAATCTAAGAAATTGTTTAAACTCCAAGAATTATGATAAACATTCTGAATGTATTGATCATCTTATTTATCTCGCCATATGAAACACAACTTACTTCACTTCACTTTACTTTACTTTTTTGTTTTTTTTATGTATTATTTAAGGAGTATTTTGTTAAAAAAATTGAGAACAGGAAGTGAACAAAAGTGTTAGCAACTGCTATGTAAAGGAAAAGGGGTAGGATTATATACACTGCAAAAACTGAAATCTAAGTAAGATGAAATATCTCAAATAAGGGTGATATTTGCTTATTTTCTGTCTGATAAGATAATTCTTCTCACTAAGCAGATTTTATGTTAGAGTGTTTTTACTTGTTTTAAGTGTTTTGGTCCTAAATGATCTCAGTAAGATATTACAGCTTGTTGCTGAGATGTTATGACCTATATTGAGTAAAACATGCTTGAAACTAGAATATCAAGTGTTGCAAAGCTGTGTCATCAACACTCACAAGTATAAAACTACTTTTTAAAAGTAATCATTTCTTACTACAAGCATGAAAAAAAAAATCATGATGCCGAGCGCATATCATTATGTCAAGATAATGGCACTAGCATTTACTTATTTAAGAATATTTTTCAACATATTGAGCAAAAAGGTCTAATTTTTTTTCTTCTACCCAGAAAAGTGCACTTGTTATTAGTGAGAATATACTTATTTTAAGGTATTTTTAAGTTATTTGAGGTCAGCTAATTTTACTTGTTCTGTAAAGTCTTGACAAGCGGAATTTTCTTGTTCTATTGGCAGATAATTTTGCTTAGTTCAAATAAAATACCCCTCAGTTTTTGCAGTGTGCTCCTGTTGTTGCAGCGTCAAGGCCATTCGAGGGAGTCAAATCGTAGATTAGGATTTTTGTTTTTATGATTTTCTCAATTGAGTCCAGAGTCCAGGGCTTCAAACCGCCCTCACCAGAGGCAAGACAGAAAACACTGACTTTTTGCAGTGTAGGCTCTGCACTGCAAAAACTGAAATCTAAGTAAGATGAAATATCTCAAATAAGGGTGATATTTGCTTATTTTCTGTCTGATAAGATAATTCTTCTCACTAAGCAGATTTTATGTTAGAGTGTTTTACTTGTTTTAAGTGTTTTGGTCCTAAATGATCTCAGTAAGATATTACAGCTTGTTGCTGAGATTTGATGACCTATATTGAGCAAAACATGCTTGAAACTAGAATATCAAGTGTTGCAAAGCTGTGTCATCAACACTCACAAGTATAAAATTACTTTTTTAAAGAAATAATTTCTTATTTCATGCATGAAAAAAAAAAATCATGACTTTGACACAATTGTGTCTCATAATTAAAACAGATGACAGCCAAATGGACTTTGCTCTTTTATTTTCAATGAAACAATAGAAAATAGGTACTCATATAGTAGTACAGTTGGCACAGTACAGTAAACTAACAGTTAATATTTAAACATTTGACATTTCAAACAATTTTGAACAGAAATAGTTCATGCACATTCAGATAAATTCCTCAAAATTACAATAAAAAATTTTTTGGGCGGGGCCGGGCTGTATATATGTGCACTAATTGACTGAAAGAGCACGCACTTGGCGCGATGATGTCATGTTATCCATGGAAAAATGCATTTTTAGACAATATGATTTGCCTGAGCGGCTAGGAAACTTGTTGCCTTTCCATTAAGAACAATAAATTAGTTTTTAGTATAAGTTTGCTGGTTTCAAGAAATGTAAAATGTCAAGATAATGGCATTTACTTCATTTAAGAATATTTTTCAACATATTGAGCAAAAAGGTCTAATTTATTTTTTTCTACCAAGAAAAATGCACTTGTTATTAGTGAGAATATACTTATTTTAAGGTATTTTTGGGTTCATTGAGGTTAGCTAATTTTACTTGTTTTGGAAAGTCTTGACAAGCCAAATTTTCTTGTTCTATTGGCAGATAATTTTGCTTAGTTCAGATAAAATATTCCTCATTTTTGTATTTGTTTTTCTTGTATTTTAACACTGACTTATTTTCGAACGTGTTGAAAAGAGAAACTGGAAATTGTGATCATGTTGCAATTGCATGCATCTTTGAAATAAACTCAAACCATAAACCGTGTTATTATAATAATCATTAAAATATGACTGGATTATTCATTCATTCCGCCATGATAAAAAATGAGAACGTGTTGAAGTTGCCTGTCAGCAGCGACGTGTGAAATCATGTGTCACATTGGAGGTTCACACTTGAAGAAACTTAATGTTTCTTCATACAAAGGCTGAGAAGTAAGGTGAAAGGAGGAGGAGGAGGAGGTGGGGGCCCGGCGGGGGTTGGTCAAGCTTGGAGTCTCCTTACATGCGCCCGATGCACTCCTATCTAGTAGCTGCCACATGCTGCCTGCAAAATGGAATTGACTATTGATTTCCCCCTCCCCTTAGCGCGGGTCACTTCTGAGCTCGCCGAGAGAGGGTTGAGGACGGGCATAACAACACAGACACACACACACACACACACACACATTGCTATTAACCGCACGGAGTGGTAGGGCGGTGGGGAAGGTAAGTGTTGCTTAAAAAGTGTTACAACATCTGTACGCCGAGAGGGAGGAACACTCACACAGGATGTCACAAGAGAGGAATGTTTGTTGTGATTCTTAACGAGCGGATTCTCATAGCTGCGGTTCATTTATTTATCCGGTTTTTCTGTAGTTTTGATGATGTTTGTTGTGTGTACGCCCTGAAAAAGCAATCCGAATGATGTAGAGAGAAGATGCCGATTTTTGTATTAACTCCTAATAGGGTGCACAGGTGTACCTACCTGCTTACACTGCAAAAAGTCAGTGTTCAAAAACAAGAAAAAAAAAATACAAAATTGAGGGGTATTTTATTTGAACTAAGCAAAATTATCTGCCAATAGAACAAGAAAATTTGGCTTGTCAAGACTTTCCAAAACAAGTAAAATAAGCTAACCTCAAAGAACCCAAAAATACCTTAAAGGGGAACATTATCAGCAGACCTATGTAAGCGTCAATATATACCTTGATGTTGCAGAAAAAAGACCATATATTTTTTTAACCGATTGCCCAACTCTAAATGGGTGAATTTTGGCGAATTAAACGCCTTTCTAATATTCGCTCTCGGAGCGATGACGTCACAACGTGGCGTCACATCGGGAAGCAATCCGCCATTTTCTCAAACACCGAGTCAAATCAGCTCTGTTATTTTCCGTTTTTTTCAACTGTTTTCCGTACCTTGGAGACATCATGCCTCGTCGGTGTGTTGTCGGAGGGTGTAACAACACCAACAGGGACGGATTCAAGTTGCACCAGTGGCCCAAAGATGCCAAAGTGGCAAGAAATTGGACGTTTGTTCCACACACTTTACCCACGAAAGCTATGCTACGACAGAGATGGCAAGAATGTGTGGATATCCTGCGACACTCAAAGCAGATGCATTTCCAACCATAAAGTCAAAGAAATCTGCCGCCAGACCCCCATTGAATCTGCCGGAGTGTGTGAGCAATTCAGGGACAAAGGACCTCGCTAGCACGGCAAGCAATGGCGGCAGTTTGTTCCCGCAGAAGAGCGAGCTATCGACCCTAGCTTCCCTGACCTGCTGACATCAACTCCAAAACTGGACAGATCAGCTTTCAGGAAAAGAGAGCGGATGAGGGTATGTCTGCAGAATATATTAATTGATGAAAATTGGGCTGTCTGCACTCTCAAAGTGCATGTTGTTGCCAAATGTATTTCATATGCTGTAAACTTAGTTCATAGTTGTTAGTTTCCTTTAATGCCAAACAAACACATACCAATCGTTGGTTAGAAGGCGATCGCCGAATTCGTCCTCGCTTTCTCCCGTGTCGCTGGCTGTCGTGTCGTTTTCGTCGGTTTCGCTTGCATACGGTTCAAAGCGAAATGGCTCAATAGCTTCAGTTTCTTCTTCAATTTGGTTTTCGCTACCTGCCTCCACACTACAACCATCCGTTTCAATATATGTGTAATCTGTTGAATCGCTTAAACCGCTGAAATCCGAGTCTGAATCCGAGCTAATGTCGCTATAGCTTGCTGTTCTTTCCGCCATGTTTGTTTGTGTTGGCTTCACTATGTGACGTCACAGGAAAATGGACGGGTGTATATAACGATGGTTAAAATCAGGCACTTTGAAGCTTTTTTTAGGGATATTGCGTGATGGGTAAAATTTTGAAAAAAACTTCGAAAAATATAATAAGCCACTGGGAACTGATTTTTAATGGTTTTAACAATTCTGAAATTGTGATAAAGTTCCCCTTTAAAATAAGTATATTCTCACTAATAACAAGTGTACTACTATATGAGTGCGTATTTTCTATTGTTTCATTGGAAATAAAACAGCAAAGTCCATTTGGCTGTCATCTGTTTTAATTATGAGACACAATTGTGTCAAAGTCATGATTAGTTTTTTCATGCTTGAAATAAGAAATGATTACTTTAAAAAAGTAGTGTTATACTTGTGAGTGTTGATGACACAGCTTTGCAACACTTGATATTCTAGTGGGTCATGAGAACAACAAAAACTGACCTAACATTAATGCAATAATCATGTTGCGTTATTGTATATTCAAAGACATGATAGCAACCGGATAGTCGAACCTCGGATTCAGGAGGAACAGTGTGGTTTCCGTCCTAGTCGTGGAACTGTGGACCAGCTCTATACTCTGGGCAGGGTCCTTGAGGGTGCATGGGAGTTTGCCCAACCAGTGTACATGTGCTTTGTGGACTTGGAGAAGGCATTCGACCGTGTACCTCGGGAAGTCCTGTGGGGAGTGCTCAGAGAGTATGGGGTATCGGACTGTCTGATTGTGGCTGTCCGCTCCCTGTATGATCAGTGTCAGAGCTTGGTCCGCATTGCCGGCAGTAAGTCGAACCCGTTTCCAGTGAGGGTTGGACTCCGTCAAGGCTGCCCTTTGTCACCCATTCTGTTCATAACTTCTATGGACATAATTTCTAGGCATTGAGGGGATCCGGTTTGGTGGCTGCAGGATTAGGTCTCTGCTTTTTGCAGATGATGTGGTCCTGATGGCTTCATCTGGCCAGGATCTTCAGCTCTCGCTGGATCGGTTCCCAGCCGAGTGTGAAGCGACTGGGATGGGAATCAGCACCTCCAAGTCTGAATCCATGGTTCTCGCCCAGAAAAGGGTGGAGTGCCATCTCCGGGTTGGGGAGGAGAACCTGCCCTATGTGGAGGAGTTCAAGTACCTCAGTCTTATTCACAAGTGAAGGAAGAGTGGATCATGAGATCGACAAGCGGATCGGTGCGGTGTCTTCAGTAATGCGGATGCTGTATCGATCCGTTGTGGTGAAGAAGGAGCTGAGCCGGAAGGCAAAGCTCTCAATTTATCGGTCTATCTACGTTCCCATCCTCACCTATGGTCATGAGCTTTGGGTTATGACCGAAAGGACAAGATCACGGGTACAAGCGGCCGAAATGAGTTTCCTCCGCCGGGTGGCGGGTCTCTCCCTTAGAGATAGGGTGAGAAGCTCTGTCATTCGGGGGGAGCTCAAAGTAAAGCCGCTGCTCCTCCACATGGAGAGGAGCTAGATGAGGTGGTTCGGGCATCTGGTCAGGATGCCACCCGAACGCCTCCCTAGGGAGGTGTTTAGGGCACGTCCAACCGGTAGGAGGCCACGGGGAAGACCCAGGACACGTTGGGAAGACTATGTCTCCCGGCTGGCCTGGGAACGCCTCGGGGTCCCCCGGGAGGAGCTGGACGAAGTGGCAGAGGAGAGGGAAGTCTGGGCTTCCCTGCTTAGGCTGCTGCCCCCGCGACCCGACCTTGGATAAGCGGAAGAAGATGGATGGATTACAGCAACCAGCAGGTGGCAATGTTCATTTTGGCGGCGAGTACTGGCTAAATGGGCTGTGGTTAAATTCCAAGAAACGAATATGACAGCCAGTCAATAACTTTTAGCCTAATAAAAAAAAACTTTAAATTGTCATACATTCTATCATAAAACGTGATGTTCCGTAACTTTGTTGAGATCACTCTTGATCACCCCCTGGGAGGTGAGGGGAGCAGTGAGCAGCAGCGGTGGCCGTGCCCGGGAATAATTTTGGTGATTTAACCCCCAATTCCAACCCTTGATGCTGAGTGCCAAGCAGGGAGGTAATATATATATATATATATATATATATATATATATATATATATTTTGATATGTATGTATATATATAAATATACTGTATATATATATATATATATATATATATATATATATATATATATATATATATATATATATATATTTTTTTTTTTTTAACATTTTTTTATTCCTTCAATGGATTTAGAATCTTTACATATAAGAATCGCAATTCTTCCGAAAATCAATTTTATTTGACACACCTAACATGCTGTCTTAGTGTCTCTCCGGCTCTCACATGCACACACACACACACACACACACACACACACATGCACACACACGTGCACACACACACACACACACACAGACACACACACACACACACACACACACACACACTCACACACACACACACACACACACACACACACACACACACACACACACACACACACACACACACACACACACACACACACACACACACACACAAACTGCAGTTGTGCAAGTGCCATTAAAAAAGTTTTTCACCAGTTACTCAGTACTTGAGTAGTTCTTTTCAGTCCTTACTCCTACTCAAGTAACCATTTAGTACCGAGTTAGCACTGTCGTGAACATTGTGTGTTAATTTATTGACATAATGGGGATTCCGTGCAGCGTGTGTAACGACACGTCGCAAGGCGAGCCAAGCACACAAAAGAGGAAGTGTACATGTGTGCAGCCCGTTATTGTATTACTCATTATTCTGATTGCTTATTTTTGCCCGCCTCTGCAGCAGCAGCCAGCCGAGCGCCATTATCCTGACCGATTGTCATTGTTTTATATAAGCCTGCTTTTGCCTTGAATGGCCATTGTTTGCTGGAGTAGGAGACCACCGATGGAGGGCTTCCAGACGGGCACAATTGCTCTCAGCAGGCAGGCTGGAGCGTCGGCTGTCAGCCAAGCAGAGGAAGTCTGAGCGAGGGGGAAAAAAAATCCCCCTATCTTGCACAATGTATGGTGTTTTTGCAACGTTCCTATATTTACTCTGTGTTATGGTGGTGTCCAGAATGCTGAACAAGTGCTAGCAGTAAACAAGTGCACAAATAGTATGCACTATGTTTATCCGTCGCTAGTGAACACCACATTATGTTCAATTGTATTACTTTTGATTTGATTTTCCTACTTTGTCATGGATTTTATTTTCCATTTCTGTAAGCCTTTCTATCGAGGAAGCACTCTGTTGGTGTTAGGTGACGGCATTGTTGTAGCAGTGCTCCTCAGCAAAGCAGATAAGAAGAGTATTCATCCTCAAAAGCACAAGTAAAGTGCAGCAAGAAACTGCACGCAAAGCCTAAAGTCCTCAGCGAGGCATTGCATGGCATGAAGAAAGAAACGTGAACACGATGAACCCATCCATGAATCTGGGTATTATCTTCCACCCAACTCTCTCCTTTGAGTCACACATTAAGAGTGTTACTAAAACGACCTTCTTTCATCTCCGTAATATCGCTAAAATTCGTTCCATTTTGTCCACTAGCGACGCTGAGATCATTATTTATGTGTTCGTTACGTCTCGTCCCGATTACTGTAACATATTATTTTGGGGTCTCCCTATATCTAGCATTAAAAGATTACAGTTGGTACAAAATGCGGCTGCTAGACTTTTGACAAAAACAAGAAAGTTTGATCATATTACGCCTATACTGTATATACCTTTATATACATATATACATATATATATATATATATATATATATATATATATATATATATATATATATATATATATATATATATAGCTATACTGGCTCACCTGCACTGGCTTCCTGTGCACTTAAGATGTGATTTTAAGGTTTTACTACTTACGTATAAAATACTACACAGTCTAGCTCCGTCCTATCTTGCTGATTGTATTGTACCATATGTCCTGGCAAGAAATCTGCCTTCAAAGAACTCTGGCTTATTCGTGATTCCCAGTGCCCAAAAAAAGTCTGCGGGCTATAGACCGTTTTCTATTGGGGCTCCAGTACTCTGGAATGCCCTCCCGGTAACAGTTAGAGATGCTACCTCAGTAGAAGCATTTAAGTCCCATCTTAAAACTCAATTGTATACTCTGGCCTTTAAATAGACCCCCTGTTAGACCAGTTGATCTGCTGTTTCTTTTCTTTTCTGCCCCCCTCTCCCTTGTGGAAGGGGGGACACAGGTCCGGTGGCCATGGATGAAGTGCTGGCTGTCCAGAGTCAGGACCCGGGGTGGACCGCTCGCTTGTGCATCGGTTGGAGACATCTCTGCGCTGCTGACCTATCTCCGCTCAGGATGGTCTCCTGCTGGCCCCACTATAGACTGGACTCTCACACTATTATGTTAGATCCACTGTGGACTGGACTCTCACTATTATGTTAGATTCACTATGGACTGGACTCTCACTATTATGTTAGATCCACTATGGACTGGACTCTCACTATTATGTTAGATCCACTATGGACTGAACTCTCACTATTATGTTAGATCCACTATGGACTGGACTCTCACACTATTATGTTAGATCCACTATGGACTGGACTCTCAGTATTATGTTAGATCCACTATGGACTGGACTCTCACACTATTATGTTGGATCCACTATGGACTGGACTCTCACTATTATGTTAGATCCACTATGGACTGGACTCTCACTATTATGTTGGATGCACTATGGACTGGACTCTCACACTATTATGTTAGATCCACCATGGACTGGACTCTCACTATTATGCTAGATCCACTATGGACTGGACTCTCACACAATTATGCTAGATCCACTATGGACTGGACTCTCACTATTATGTTAGATCCACTATGGACTGGACTCTCACACTATTATGTTAGATCCACTATGGACTGGACTCTCACTCTATTATGTTAGATCCACTATAGACTGGACTCTCACTCTATTATGTTAGATCCACTATGGACTGGACTCTCACTATTATGTTAGATCCACCATGGACTGGACTTTCACAATATAATGCTAGACCCACTCGACGTCCATTGCATCCGGTCTCCCCTAGAGACCGGATGCAAATAGCTGCAACATAACGTACATAAGTAACAAACCGCATAATAACAACATAGCTGTAAAGCTGGATTCACCCAAGGAAGGCACACATGACATACACAAAGCCTAACCAGGCATTTTTTTTCTCTCAAGGAATTGTGAAATAAAATCATGTCTTCATGAGATCAACACTGTACTGAAGCCCAGAACACTCTGCGCATTTCCCCAGTTTTAGTTTAGAGATAAGGAAATATTGGCCTGGCCCACTAGCATCCCTCTTTATGTTTGTGAACTTTATAGTCTATACATTTAGAGTGATGTGATAATCAAACACTATAGAAGTCTAGAATGAAAGAGTATATAAGAGAATTGACAGAGTGTGTGTACCTTCAATGCTGAATGATGAGCAGAGGCAGAGTTTGGAGTGTCTTCTTTAGCTTGCTTTCCATGTTTATGTACTCACTGTCCACTGTGTCCAGCTGCCTGAAAGCGGGTGACTGCGCTGTAGAAATAGCCTGCATGTCTTCTAGCACATATGATGGTTCTATCAATGTTGTCCTGGCTAGCAGTCCGCCCGTTAAAATCCAGCCGCTGTTGGAAGTGGAGGTGAAGTGTGTCTCTCTTTACTAGCTTCGTCGAAGCATGTTGCTTTTGTAGCTGTTTCAGCCGATTTGAATTGCTGTTTTGGGCAGTAGATAGGATCTTTGATCCAAGACACACTAACATTTTCTTTTCTTTGTGCTCGACAAAAGAAAAGTAGTGAGAATATCTCCATGTTAAGAAACTCGACTTCTGGCTCCGCCAAAAGGTAAGAAAAGTACTGAGAATATCTTCATGTTAAGAAACTCGACTTCTGGCTCGGCCAGAAGATAAGAAAAGTTGCTTTTGCATAATATTGCCAGGTAATATGTCTGCTAATAGGTGCCATTTTGAGGTCCTTATACACACACACACCATAATAATACTTGTATGTTGAAGCACATTACAATCCATCAAGCGATTTGATTGATTGATTGAAACTTTTATTAGTAGATTGCAAAGGAAGATAATACATTATGTGAAACAGTACAGTTTACACAGTACAGTACATATTCCTTAGAATTGACCACTAAATGGTAACACCCAAATACGTTTTTCAACTTGTTTAAGTCGGGGTCCACGTTAATCAATTCAATTCAATTCACGGCTTCATAGCTTACCGAAGTTGTACTAAAAACATTTAGACAGATTTTTGGGCGCCGTATGTAATGTTCTATATTTTCAATGGAATATATACAATTTTGGTGTTGTTTACTTTGCTCATATTGCACCACACATATCTCTTATGTGTGACTGCAATCTACTGGTCACACTTATCATTACACCATGTACCAAATAAAATTGCTTCGAGGCTGGTAAGCACAGCCAGAATTAAGCTGTATATTAGGCGCACCGGGTTATATGTCGATTTTTGAGAAAATGAGAGGATTTTAAGTGCGCCTTATAGTCCGAAAAATACGGTAAATAAATATGTGGTAAAACACTGATGTTTTTCAATTTCAACACAAGTGTAAAAACCCCTCTATAAATACCTAAAAGCGGAAAGAATAAAATGTATGAAAGTGCACTCACTCTTTGATGACACGAAACAAACGCTGTGTTTTTGCTGACTTGGCCGCGATGCAAATGTTCTCCGCTCCTGCCCTTGGTATCATTACAGTGGATGTCAGGTGTAGATCCACCCATGGCGTTTGTGTACATTGTGAAGCCGGTGAGCTACGGTGTGTAGTGAAGCATGTTTAGGTATTCCTCATCCTGCATGGATGATACTTGTAAGAAACTAACCTTATTTATTATTTATTTATTTTATCTGCGGGGTACGTGAGAGATTCCTGGGACAAATGGAGAATCATGTGCCTCTCAGTCCTTTCCATCGAGGACGTGGAAGACATCTACCTATTTGGAACCATGATCGCGGGGCACCTGCTGATTGGGCTGGGCATTACTCTGGTGTATCGTCAAATTCGTAAGACGATGGCAGCCACTCAAGGAGCCCAAAGGCTGTTCGTCGCAATGGACGGATTGGGCAGGGCTGTGGGAACACAGACTGTGGCGATTTCTGAACTGAATTGCAAGATGGATCACATCATGGAGAAGCTTGCTGTAAAGGTAGGTTGGGACATGAGAGCCAGCATGGATGAATAGAACAGACAAGTCATTGTTAATGTCTGCTCGAGAAAAAACTAAAATCCTTATCTACGATTTGATTCCCACGAATGGCCTTGAGACAAGAACAGGCTGTTCTGTAATCATCCCCTGAAGAATTTCAAAAATGGACGCTTTTGACCTCCCTCCCTCCTCAACGACACCTGGGAATCGAACTTTGCTTGCATTGCATGCGGAACGACACTGGGCTTATGAACATTACTTCACTTCACCCAAAGACAATGGGAATATGTACAAACACACTCCCCACCCCCATCCAATGCCCCTCACCACCACCGCTTAATCCCTCTTCGGGGTGATGGACGGCTAGTAGCGCTTTATAGCAGCAAGCCGGCCTCCAGGGCCCCAAACCCCCCCCCCCCCTCTGTTGCGAGTTGTTGTGATTATATGTAACATGTTTATGTGTGCTTTGCTAAATGAGTTTTTTTCCCTTGGACTCAGTCTGGACCCCCTGCCGAGGGTCCAGCCTTAGACAGATATTTTTTACTCTTCCCCCCTTTCCCAATATCACCTTTTTCCCACCTTTTTTAAGGAGCGCCGTAAGTCGCTGATCCGCTGGCGGTCCCGTCTTGTCTCCCTGTAACGTATGGCTGCTCTTAGCGGGACTGTGCCGAAAATGAAATTTCAGTTCTTATGTGTCTTGTACATGTTAAAGAATGGACAATAATAAAGCATCTTGAATCTTGAATAGTTTTTAAGCCAAAATGCGTTCATTCTCCCTTTTCTGTCTACACACTATGTCTGCTTGTAAGTACTCTGTGTGTGCGCGCTGCCGAACATGCTCCTCTGCTCGTAAAACCAGCAATGTCACGACGATGCCAGTTAAAAAAATGGGGGGGCAGGTACTTTTTAGAGGCGGTATAGTACCGAATATGAGTCATTAGCATTGCAGTACTATACTATGTATACCGTACAACCCTAGAAACACCTGATTAATAGATCAGAAAAGCGCATCATCAATATGGCCCATTGGCCACAAAATAACAATCCATGCCTTTGTGTAATTGAAATTGATTATTAAAAATTAGCTAGTCATGTTCAAAAATATCCCACAGATTTCCAGCGGACTTTTAAACACACGGCATCATTGCAGGCTAAAAGGGGGTGAAATTAGCATAAAACACTGGTCCTCGCAGCAAACAGCAGATGGTAAACAGATTACAGGATTTGTCCAAGGTTTGACCTTCTGTTTAACAGCACCTGTGAGCACCCAGAGCCAAAGTAAAAAAAAAAAAAAAAATACAAATAAAAAAAACATCACCCTTTACAACCAACAGATGGCAGTCTGGTTCCACCCACATTAAACACACCGCCCAAAGATCATTATTGATATGGTCTGTGTTCAATGTTGTTTTGTTCTACAGGTGACAGCAGCTGGCTTGTAAAAAAAAATATAAAAATAATAAAAGGCACTCATCAATAATGCACATTTTGGGGACCTCCTCTCCTCTGACACACCGACACTTTTTAAAAACAATGTTTAGGTTCTTGTTCTGGGACTGAGGAAATCATTAAGATTCACTCACAGCAGGGCCACGTCTCAAAATAGATGTTTTTTTTTAAAGGAGACCAGCCAGGGGTCTTTCTTTCTGGGTTACATCCGGGTAGACCCTGTACGAGGTCACCTTAGGAAAAAAACAAAAAAACAAAAAACATCATCAACACCAAGGTCAGACTCGTTTAAAACAAAAAGGAGCCCGGCTTGCCGTGACCTTGACCACGCACAAGGTCCGACCAGAAGGAGACCTGAGCTGTGAGCCGGGGGAGGGACTCCGGGGTCAACATGTGTGAAAAGCTGGAATTGGACTTGAAGAGGTCTTTTGTTTACACTAGTGCTGTCCAACTAAGACATTTGAAAATCAGATGTTTCTCTAATAGACAGATTTGGAAAAATACATTTTCAATATTGGTGTCGAGGCTCGAGTACAGGGGTCTCATTGAGGGCCACATTGCAGTTTTGGTTGCCCTCATAGGGCCGCATTTAACAATGAGTAATATATGAATATACATGTGTATATATAATATATTAACAATATATTTTTTTACATAAGCTGCAAAAAAAACATTTAAAATTTTATTTTAAAAACTGGCAGCTCAGTCACCAGAATTTTACAGTCAAAGCAGTGTTGTTGTTTTTTTACAGCATATAACAATTTTTAATAAATGGAAAAACAATACCACTGTTTTTAGCGGTAAAATACATGTGTACGTATACATAACACATTAACAATATATTTTTTTACATAAGCTGCAAAAAAAATATTTACAATTTTACTTTAAAAACTGGCAGCTCAGTCACCAGAATTTCACAGTAAAAGCAGCATTTTTTTTTTTTTTTTTTACAGCATATAAAACATTTTAATAAATGGAAAAACAATACCACTGTTTTTAGTGGTAAAATACATGTGTATATATAATACATCAACAATATATATTTTTACATAAGCTGCAAAAAAAATGTGTAAAATTTTACTTTAAAAACTGGCAGCTCAGTCACCAGAATTTTACAGTAAAAGCAGTGTTGTTGTTCTTTACAGCATATAACAATTTTTAATAAATGGTAAAACAATACCACTGTTTTTAGCGGTAAAATACATGTCTATATATAGTACATTAACAATATATTTTTTTACATAAGCTGCAAAAAAAATATTTAAAATTTTACTTTAAAAACTGGCAGCTCAGTCACCAGAATTTTACAGTAAAAGCAGTGTACTTTTTTTACAGCATATAAAAATGTTTAATAAATGGAAAAACAATACCACTGTTTTTAGCGGTAAAATACATGTGTATATATAATACATTAACAATATATGTTTTTACATAAACTACAACATTTTTTTTTAAATTTTACTTTAAAAACTGGCAGCTCAGTCACTAGAATTTTACAGTAAAATCAGAGTTCTTTTTACAGCATATAAAACATTTTAATACATGAAAAAACAATACCACTGTTTTTAGCAGAAAAATACATGTGTATATATAATACATTAACAATATATTTTTTTACATAAGCTGCGATAAAAATATTTAAAAATTTACTTTAAATACTGTCAGCTCAGTCACCAGAATTTTACAGTAAAAGCAGTGTTTTTTTTTTTTTACAGCATATAAAACATTTTAATAAATGGAAAAACAATACCACTGTTTTTAGCCGTAAAATGCATGTGTATATATACTACATTAACAATTTATTTTTTTACATAAGTTGCAAAAAAAATATTAAAACATTTATTTTAAAAACTGACAGTTCAGTCACCAGAATTTTACAGTAAAAACAGTGTTGTTTTATTTTTTTACAGCACATACACAATTTTAATAAATAGAAAAACAATACCACAGTTTTTAGCGGTAAAATACATGTGTATATATAATAGATTAACAATATATATTTTTACATAAACTGCAAACATATTTTTTTTATTTTACTTAAAAAACTGGCAGCTCAGTCACCAGCATTTTACAGTAAAAGCAGCGGGTTTTTTTTTACAGCATATAAAACATTTTAATAAATGGAAAAACAATACCACTGTTTTTAGTGGTAAAATACATGTGTATATATAATACATTAACAATACATTTTTTTTACATAAGCTGCAAAAAAAATTGTTTAAAAAATTGCTTTAAAAACTGGCAGCTAAGTCACCAGAATTTTACAGTAAAAGCAGTGTTTATTTTTTTATTTTTTACAGCACATACTTCTTTTTAATGAATGGTAAAACAATACCACTGTTTTTAGTGGTAAAATACATGTTTATATATAATACATTAACAATATATTTTTTTACATAAGCTGCAAAAAAAATATATTTAAAATTTTACTTTAAAAACTGGCAGCTAAGTCACCAGAATTTTACCGTAAAATTAGTGTTTTTTTTTTAGAGCATATAAAAAATGTTATTAAATGGAAAAACAATACCACTGTTTTTAGCGGTAAAATACATGTGTATATATATAACACATTAACAATATATTTTTTTACATAAGCTGCAAAAACAAATATTTAAAATTTTACTTTAAAAACTGGCAGCTTAGTCACCACAATTTTACAGTAAAAGCAGTATTTCTTTTTTTTTTACAGCATATAAACATTTTTAATAAATGGAAAAAAATACCAGTTTTTAGCAGTGACATACATGTTTATATATCATACATTAACAATATATTTTTTTACATAAGCTGCAAAAAAAATATGAAACATTTTACTTTAAAAACTGGCAGCTCAGTCACCAGAATTCTACAGTAAAAGCAATGTTTTTTTTTTACAGCATGTAAAATATAAATGGAAAAACAATACCACTGTTTTTAGCAGTAACATTTAAACAACAGTTTATTTTTTACCGTAAAATCTTGTTGTTTTAATGTTTTTTTGTTAGTTTTTTTGATGTTTTAGTGTCTTAATGTATATGGAAAAAAAAAGTACCAAAATGTATTTTACGGTAAAAAACTCAGTTGGCGGAATTTAACCGTAAAATCTATTGTCCAGTATTTATTTGTATTTTAACAAAAAAAAATATTTTTAGAATACATGTTAATATTTTGATGTTGATAATATTGAATTTTTTTAAAGATATGCAATTGCATGTAGTAAAAAAAATGAAACATTTTATTAGCGCGTATTATTTCCAGGCTTTTGTGGGCCACATAAAATAATGTGGCGGGCCAGATTTGGCCCCCGGGCTTTGAGACTGGATGCAATGGACGTCGAGTGGGTCTAGCATAATATTGTGAAAGTCCAGTCGATAGTGAATCTAACATAATAGTGAGAGTCCAGTCCATAGTGGATCTAACATAATAGTGAGAGTCCAGTCCATAGTGGATCTAACATAATACTGAGAGTCCAGTCCATAGTGCCATCCATCCATCCATTTTTTACCGCTTATTCCCTTCGGGGTCGCGGGGGGCGCTGGAGCCTATTTCAGCTACAATCGGGCGGAAGGCGGTTTACACCCTGAACAAGTCGCCACCTCATCACAGGGCCAACACAGATAGACAGACAACATTCACACTCACATTCACACACTAGGGCCAATTTAGTGTTGCCAATCAACCTATCCCCAGGTGCATGTCTTTGGAGGTGGGAGGAAGCAGGAGTACCCGGAGAGAACCCACGCAGTCACGGGGAGCACATGCAAACTCCACACAGAAAGATCTCGAGGCCGGGATTGAACTCACGACTACTCAGGACCTTCGTATTGTGAGGCAGACGCACTAACCCTTCTTCCACCGTGCTGCCCAGTCCATAGTGGATCTAACATAATAGTGAGAGTCCAGTCCATAGTGGATCTAACATAATACTGAGAGTCCAGCCCATAGTGGGGCCAGCAAGAGACCATCCTGAGCGGAGACGGGTCAGCAGCGCAGAGATGTCCGCAACTGATGCACAGGCGAGCGGTCCACCTTGGGTCCCAACTCTGTGTGTGCTATAAGTAGGAGGAGAAGAAGGCCCGGACATACTTCCCTCCCCCCAATCCATGCCGGCGACAACCAGGAACAACGGCCAGTAGGCCGCTCCCCCCCGCCCCCTCACGGCCCGTGACCAACACCAGACCACTTTAACGTGACGCCACGCGAGTCCACTCCCCGCCAAACAAAGCCATCCCCCGCCCGCCCCAACCCAACTGTGCAGAGTTCATACCAGCAACCGAACGCAGAAAAACTGCACATGCCCCCATGGCCAATGCAAACACCGCATCCTGGCCATCCACACAGCAACGTGCCCATACGAGTCCCGGCCAGGGGACGGAGACCCTCAACGGGGGGAGAAAGCCAATTCATCCCGTCCGCATGTCAGTTCCCAAACCAGCCGGCAAGCCAACGCCAGCCCGCTACCACAACCCCACCCTGCACAGATACCAATCACAGTCCCCCAACCACTCCAACCCAACACAGCAATGCCAAACGCTGGTAGAACCACAGCAACCATCACCACTACCACCCGTTCGCAGTACAAACACCCGCGGTCGCCGAAACCGAAACAAAAAAGCGACCGACCCTGTAAACCACAACAACGCACACCCCCAGCTACCTCCAAGGCCGCCAACTCACCGACCCCAACTCATCCACAGCCAGGTCAATCGAGCCACCGGACATCCACCTCGGCCGACCCAACACCCCAACGCACTGCCGACCACGCCCAGTGCCACAGCCCCATACAGTCGCAGACAGCGCCGGGGAACGCCGCTGAGAGGCGAGCGGTACGCAGCCACCCCGGTCTGGGGAGGAAACGATCTGCAACCCGGTGCGCATTAGACCCACCACCAATCCCAAGCATGCCCGTAGATCCCAACTATATCCACCCCTCTCTCTCTCTCTAAAAAAAATAAATAAAAAAAAATAAATAAATAAATATATATATCCATATACATATATACGGGTACCGACTCTGGACCATACTTGCCAACCCTCACGGATTTTCCGGGAGACTCCCGAAATTCAGCGCCTCTCCTGAAAACCTCCCGGGACAAATTTTCTCCCGAAAATCTCCCGAAATCCAGGCGGACTCAGATCCATGAGGACCTGAGTCCGCTATAAAAACAGCGTGCCTGCCCAATCACGTTATAACTATAGAATGATGGAGGGCGAGTTCTTGGTTTCTTATGTGGGTTTATTGTTAGGCAGTTTCATTAAAGTCCTCCCAGCGCGGCAACAACACACAACAACAGCAGTCACCTTTTCACACAAACACACATGAACGTACACTAACGCAACAGCAGTCACGTTTTCGTCTACCGTAAAGCAGTTCGTCTGCCGTAAACAGCAATGTTGTGACACTCTTAAACAGGACAATACTGCCATCTAGTGCATTTGATGAAAGCACTTTTGTGCGTGCCACACAGCAATGCATCATCAGAGAGGGTGTTCAGCATGGTTCGAAAAATAGTGACAGAGAATAGAACAAGGATGGACAATTCAACCCTTAACTCAACAATGAGTAGATGAGTGTTATGTGTGTGTATATGTGTAAATAAATGAACACTGAAATTCAAGTATTTATTTTATATATATATATATATATATATATATATATATATATATATATATATATATATATATATATATATATATATATATATATATATAATAAAATAAATACAAAAAAAAATACAAAAAAATATATATATATATACGTATATATATATATATATATATATATATATATATATATATATATATATATATATATGTATATATATATATATATATATATATATATATATGAAATACTTGACTTGGTGAATTCTAGCTGTAAATATATATATATATATATATATATATATATATATATATATATATATATATATATATATATATATATATATATATATATATATATATGTCTTAATAAGGTTATCCAAAAAATAGTGCTCGATACCGTAGTAGAGCGCAATATATGTATGTGTGGGAAAAAAAATCACAAGACTATTTCATCTCTACAGGCCTGTTTCATGAGGGGGTTCCCTCAATCATCATCTCCTGATGATTGAGGGAACCCCCTCATGAAACAGGCCTGTAGAGATGAAATTGTCTTGTGATTTTTTTTCCCACACATACATATATATATATATATATATATATATATATATATATATATATATATATATATATATATATATATATATGAAATACTTGACTTGGTGAATTCTAGCTGTAAATATACTCCTCCCCTTTTAGCCACACCCCAACCACGCCCCCAACCACGCCCCCGTCCCATACCGACCACGCCCACCCCCACCCCCCTCCCCCCACCTCCCGAAATCGGAGGTCTCAAGGTTGGCAAGTATGCTCTGGACAGCCAGCACTTCATCCATGGCCACCGGACCTGTGCCCCCCCTTCCACAAGGGAGAGGGGGGCAGAAAAGAAAAGAAATGGCAGATCAACTGGTCTAAAAAGGGGGTCTATTTAAAGGCTAGAGTATACAAATGAGTTTTAAGATGGGACTTAAATGCTTCTACTGAGGTAGCATCTCTAACTGTTACCAGGAGGGCATTCCAGGGTACTGGAACTATGTGGTCTACATGTTATGTAGACCACAAGGAAGTCTTTTACATATAGAAACAAATCATAATACGACCCCTTTAATGCCTTTTGTATGAAAAAAGACCTGAATAGACCCGCTCATAGGCGATGCGCCTTATAATCCGGTGCGCCCTGCGGTCCTGGAAATACTGCACTATACTACATACAATTGGGACCTCTATCATACCAACAGGTTGAGGCGGATGTTTTGTTTTCCCTTTTTATTTTAAAGTCTTTTTAGCGTTTGGTAACTGTGTTCCAAAGTACAGGATTAGTATTGAGATGACTTTTATTGTCACTGTATGAATACCACCGACACAAACACACACACCACTACCGTGTAAGTGTGGCTCAAACAATGGAGCGGCGGACGCCTCTAATAATTCACCCAAATTATTCCTGTCAGGACTGACAAGCTAAACGGAGCGGGGATTTCAATGTGTAATTGCACGTTCACCTTTGACCCTGAACCCACACTTTGGTAATAAATTAATCGCCTTGCGCTTTCATTCCGAGGCTGGCGAGACAAAATAATGGGGAATCAAACGGGCACTGATGTGAAACCAAAGATGCTCGGCCCAAAGACTTGGAATAATCTGCAACCTGACGATGGAGCGTTCACTGGCGCCACCTGCCTGTTCTATACAGTGTCAAGGGTGGACTCGCTTGACATGTGACCCAGAGAGAAGATATCCACCTTGAATTGACTCAGTATACATACGCCACACCTCCCGGTGGGAGGGCCACGTCGATGTTGACACAGGCGGATGCTGGCGAGCTGTGACCCTTCATCGTCCAGTAATGACTGTGTGGGCCCAAGACGACAACAACAAAACAGAGTTAGCTAAATCACATGTGTCAAACCTAAGGACTGACTGATACTCATCGAAGGCGGATGTCAGGTTCAAACACTGATGACATCTATTAAACAGACAAGAAGCAAGGAATCATGCAGAGACAGAGTTCAATTTGGCTCAATGAGGAGGGACGTATTGGGCTGTACACTTAGATAGGACAGGATAGGATAGGTCTTTATTGTCATTACACAAGTACAAACCCCGTTTCCATATGAGTTGGGAAATTGTGTTAGATGTAAATATAAACAGAATACAATGATTTGCAAATCTTTTTCAACCCATATTCAATTGAATGCACTACAAAAACAAGATATTTGATGTTCAAACTCATAAACTTTATTTTTATTTTGCAAATAATAATTAACTTAGAATTTCATGGCTGCAACACGTGACAAAGTAGTTGGGAAAGGGCATGTTCACCACTGTGTTACATGGCCTTTCCTTTTAACAACACTCAGTAAACGTTTGGGAACTGAGAAGACACATTTTTGAAGCTTCTCAGGTGGAATTCTTTCCCATTCTTGCTTGATGTACAGCTTAAGTTGTTCAACAGTCCGAGGGTCTCCCTTCTGCTATTTTAGGCTTCATAATGCACCACACATTTTCAATGGGAGACAGGTCTGGACTACAGGCCGGCCAGTCTAGTACCCGCACTCTTTTACTATGAAGCCACGTTGATGTAACACGTGGCTTAGCATTGTCTTGCTGAAATAAGCAGGGGCGTCCATGGTAACGTTGCTTGGATGGCAACATATGTTGCTCCAAAACCTGCATGTACCTTTCAGCATTAATGGCGCCTTCACAGATGTGTAAGTTACCATGTCTTGGGCACTAATACACCCCCATACCATCACACATGCTGGCTTTTACACTTTGCGCCTATAACAATCCGGATGGTTCTTTTCCTCTTTGGTCCGGAGGACATGACGTCCACAGTTTTCAAAAACAATTTGAAATGTGGACTCGTCAGACCACAGAAGACTTTTCCACTTTGTATCAGTCCATCTTAGATGAGCTCAGGCTCAGCCTAGCCGACGGCGTTTCTGGGTGTTGTTGATAAACGGTTTTCGCCTTGCATAGGAGAGTTTTAACTTGCATTGACAAATGTAGCGACCAACTGTAGTTACTGACAGTGGGTTTCTGAAGTGTTCCTGAGCCCATGTGGTGATATCCTTTACACACTGATGTCGCTTGTTGATGCAGTACAGCCTCAGGGATGGAAGGTCACGGGCTTAGCTGCTTACGTGCAGTGATTTCTCCAGATTCTCTGAACCCTTTGATGATATTACGGAGCGTAGATGGTGAAATCCCTAAATTCCTTGCAATAGCTGGTTGAGAAAGGTTTTTCTTAAACTGTTCAACAATTTGCTCACGCATTTGTTGACAAAGTGGTGACCCTCGCCCCATCCTTGTTTGTGAATGACTGAGCATTTCATTGAATCTACTTTTATACCCAATCATGGCACCCACCTGTTCCCAATTTGCCTGTCCACCTGTGGGATGTTCAAAATAAGTGTTTGATGAGCATTCCTCAACTTTATCAGTATTTATTGCCACCTTTCACAACTTCTTTTTCACGTGTTGCTGGCATCAAATTCTAAAGTTAATGATTATTTTCAACAAAAAAAAAATAAAGTTTATGAGTTTGAACATCAAATATGTTGTCTTTGTAGCATATTCAACTGAATATGGCTTGAAAATGATTTGCAAATCATTGTATTCCGTTTATATTTACATCTAACACAATTTCCCAACTCATATGGAAACGGGGTTTATACAACAAAACTATGTTTTCAGCACAAACCCGTTCAAGATGAGACAAACAAACAGTGTACAGGGTTACAGAACAGGAACGCTGATGGGTCGCCACAAGGCGCCCCGTAAAAGATGGGAAAAAGGTAAAACGCTGGGGAAAAAGATGAGTAAAAAAATACAATCTAGACTGGGCTCCTAAGGGGGCCTAGTCTGGAGTGGGAAAAAACCTCCATGCCATGCAGACATAAACATGTTACATTTAATCACGACAACTCGCAACAGAGGGGGGTGGGGAGTTTGAGAGTCCAGCTGATCAATTCCATGTCTGATGTTTAGATTTGGAGGACAGCGCAAAGAAAGAGGCTTCAAAAAAAAGTGCAGACAGGACAAAACAAAGAGAGCAAGCAGGGAGAAGAAGGGAGGCGAAAAAAATGCGACCGCCCTCACCGTCGTGTCGTTTTCGTGGGTTTCGCTTGCATACGGTTCAAACCGATATGTCTCAATAGCTTCAGTTTCTTCTTCAATTTGGTTTTGGCTACCTGCCTCCACACTACAACCATCCGTTTCAATACATGCGTAATCTGTTGAATCGCTTAAGCCGCTGAAATCCGAGTCTGAATCCGAGCTAATGTCGCTATAGCTTGCTGTTCTTTCCGCCATGTTTGTTTGTGTTGGCTTCACTATGTGACGTCACAGGAAAATGGACGGGTGTATATAACGATGGTTAAAATCAGGCACTTTGAAGCTTTTTTTAGGGATATTGCGTGATGGGTAAAATTTTGAAAAAAACTTCGAAAAATATAATAAGCCACTGGGAACTGATTTTTAATGGTTTTAACCCTTCTGAAATTGTGATAATGTTCCCCTTTAAAGACAAAACGTATGCTCAGCTTTAAATGACACTATTAGTAAGTTGTTAGTCCAAAAATGTCAGCTTTTACTCATTAAATTACTTTTTAATTTTTGTTTTGTTAAGTGTGTAATAATTAATACACAAAACTGACACTAAGTAAACGTAGGTTTTTTTAGCACTTTTTTTTAACTAAATAAAAAATATATCAAAATGCTTAGATTTTTTTAGTACGTGGCCCTTGTTGAAAAGTTGCGACTCCCCAGTATTATTTTAAAAGGTAAACGGGTTATACTTGTATAGTGCTTTTCTACCTTCAAGGAACTCAAAGCGCTTTGACACTATTTCCACATTCACCCATTCACACACACATTCACACACAATGGCGGGAGCTGCCATGCAAGGCGCTAACCACGAGCCATCAGGAGCAAGGGTGAAGTGTCTTGCTCAACGACACAACGGACGTGACGAGATTGGTAGAAGGTGGGGATCGAACCAGGAACCCTCAGGTTGCTGGCACGGCCACTCTCCCAAACCGCACCACGCCGGTAACATATATTCCCAAAAAATGTGTTAGAATGAAATGCTTTTATCCTTGACTTATGATTTCAAAAGCAAGTATGTTATCTATTAATTTGTACCTTAAATAAATAATAATCAAATCCATATGGAATTGTGTAGCATAATGAGGCGAATATACATGAAAATGTCATATATATTCACTGTAGCAAGCGGCCCTCTGACAGCAGCCATTACTGCAATGTGGCCTTCAATGAAATAGAATTTGACACCCCTGAGCGTGAGTGATAAAACCACACCACTACATTTGCTTTGCGGTGTAAATGTGAATCACAATAAATCAGGCCCGATATTAATAATAAAGCATCCTCCGAGGATGCCATCAAAGCACATAAGAGCACACAATCCAATTAAGAGTGTTTACTCTTTATATTGAAATCCTTGGCTCTTAAAGCCAAGTTGCATGAGGATAAACAACATTGTGTATGCATGTGAGTCATAAACAGTTGTGCAGGGTGTGCATCCTTTCATATTTATGTTTTCACTGTATTGTTCCATCTTGGTAACAGAACTTTGAGTTAAACAGCGTAACTTTGGTTACCGTATTTCCTTGAATTGCCGCCGGGTATCTAGTATGCGCCTGCCTAGAATTACCGCCGGATCAAACTCATTTCGCAAAATAATTAGCCCATGCTTAGCATTACCGCCGGGTCAGAATTACCGCCGGGTCAAATTTGTTTCGCAAAATATTATTTTTATTAGCGCATGTCTAGAATTACCGCCGGGTCAAACTCGTTTCGCAAAATATTATTTTTATTAGCGCATGTCTAGAATTACCGCCGGGTCAAACTTGTTTCGCAAAATAATTAGCATATGCCTAGAATTTCCGCCGGGTCAAACTGGTGACGTCACGAGTGACACTTTACCTGTCATCATTAGCAACAATTAGCAGCGATCGTTTATTTTTTCCTCTCGCTTGCACTTTTAACATGGAGGATTACATATCTAGAATAAAACCGTTTTCTAAACGGGACTTTCAATGGAAGCAGGAGGTAATAATTAAAGGAAGATCTCCATCGAGACAGAGAGACTTTTAAAACTGAAGAAAGATAAGGAAGACTTCTATAAATCGATGCTTTTGTTCAGAAGGAGCTGCGCATGGACTTCATTTATAAGTAAAGGTAAGACCATAATAACGTTTTTTTTTTAATTAAATGTGCTTTTCATGAGGGTATCCTTACATCACACTCAAATTTATAAGCGCAGGCCTAAATTTACCGCATGCCTTTGGTAAGCGCCGGAGTGAGAAGAGGTTTTTAATTAATTACTGCCCCGGCGCTAATTCAAGGAAATACGGTATTTGATAACAGAGTGAGGTGTTTCACTATAGGGTATCGCCTTGGGCTTATATCACAACGGAAGCTCAATGACACGTCTGTCAAGATGACAGACAGGTCGAGCTGAACTCGGGGCGCGCCCCTTATTATTATAACCCCTCCCTCCGACTCATTCAAGATGTTTTTTTCTACCGTGCCTTCAAGGAGGACATTAATGGTAAATGGTAAATGGGTCGTACTTGTATAGCGCTTTTCTACCTTTTTTTTACGGAACTCAAAGCGCTTTGACACTATTTTCCACATTCACCCATTCACAGACACACATTCACACATTCACACACTGATGGCGGGAGATGCCATGCCCGGCGCTAACCAGGCCCATCAGGAGCAAGGGTGAAGTGTCTTGCTCAAGGACACAACGGACGTGACTAGGATGGTAGAAGGTGGGGATTGAACCAGTAACCCTCAGATTGCTGGCACCGCCACTCTCCCAACTTTGCCACACCGTCCCCATTAAAGGTGAAACACCTCACTCCGTTATCAAAGAACCAAGGTTACATTGAGTAAACCAAAGTTATTTTTCTAACTTTGTTCGGTGTTTCACTATGGGCGATATGGTCTTCTCCCGAATTGCAGCCGACAATTTTTTTTTTCTGCTTGCTCTCTTTGTCTTGTCCTGTCTACACTTTTTTGAAGCCTCTTTCTCTGCGCTGTCCTCAAATCTAAACATCAGACATGGAATTGATTAGCTGGACTCTCGACTCAATTGACAAAATCTTTTCGATGAGAAAAAGAGGTTCAGGGGAGCCTGGCTGCCCTGATGGAACCATTGCTGCGGGGTATGTGAGAGATTCCTGGAAGAAATGGAGAATCATGTGCCTCTCAGTCCTTTCCATCGAGGACGTGGAAGACATCGACCTATTTGGAACCGTGATCGCGGCGCACCTGCTGATTGGGCTGGACGTTGCTCTGGTGTATCGTCAAATTCGTAAGACGATGGCAGCCACTCAAGGAGCCCAAAGGCTGTTCGTCGCAATGGAAGGTTTGGGCAGGGCTGTGGGAACACAGACTGTGGCGATTTCTGAACTGAATCGCAAGATGGATCACATCATGGAAAAGCTTGTTGAAATGGGAAAATTGGATATGAGAGCATCCAGCATGGACGAATAGAACAGATAAGCCATTGTAATGTCTGCTCGCGGAAAAAACAAAAATCCTAATCTACGATTTGACTCCCTCGAATGACCTTGACGCTGCAAAACAGAAGCAGGCTGTTCTGAAAACATCCCCCAAGGACACCTCAATGATGGACGCTTTTGACCTCTCTCCCTCCTCAACGACACCTGGGAGTCGAACTTTGCTTGCATTGCATGCAGAACAGCCACAGGCCTATGGACACAACATCACTACACCCAAGACAATGGGCATATACACAAACACACACCCTACCCCCACCCCACGCCTTCACCACAGCTTAATTCCCCTTCGGGGAGATGGACGGTTGAGTAGCGCTTTTTAGCGGCAGCCGGCCTCCTTGGTCCGAAGATGGTACTGGCTAGACTTCCAGATTGGCTGACGTCTTGCGACTGCCCCACGAGCTTTGGAGAGCCTTGCTTGGATGTCCTTTTTCGCTCCATTTTCCTTGCTGATGAAGCACCCCAAGTATGTGAAATCCTCTGTAATGCGAGTGGCATGCCATTGATGGAAATAGGTGTCGGGTTGGTGGTGTTTATGCACATACCTTGTGTATTTGTCATACTTGCCAACCCTCCCGGATTTTCCGGGAGACTCCCGAAATTCAGCGCCTCTCCCGAAAACCTCCCGGGACAAATTTTCTCCCGAAAATCTCCCGAAATTCAGGTGGACCTGGAGGCCACGCCCCTTCCAGCTCCATGCAGACCTGCAGGGTCCGCGTGGAGCAATGTTGTTGTAATATATTGAGTTGGAGGCAATAACCAGGCGAGGTGATGAAGTATGTCTCTTTACTGTAGACTTCAGAACAGACTCACACACTTGACGTCAGGTGTGCAACACCACGTAAATCGTTGGCCAACCAAAAAGTAACCCCAGTACGCTATAGCCAACATTCACCAGGAGATGGCATCAGACAAACATAGATCACTCTATTACATTCCTCCCCTTTTATAATTGTAGAAGTTACTCAAAAGAAATAAACAACCCAACCAAAAAATGCAGCAGCTCAATTAAAAAACTGTACTTAAGCCAAATTCTTTTTTTTTTAGTACTGAACTCTTAACCCTCATTTGTAAACAATAACATGCTTATTATACAAACAGTATTTGTACATCTTTAACACAGATTTTTATACTGTCTTCAGAGATTCAGTTTTTTTGGTGGTACTCGAAACCTTTCTGGGTACCTGCGGATCACTGGTGGGGTTTTTGTTGTGGGTGATCTGGGTTCTGATGATGGCAACTCAGCAGTCCTTGAATCTGGTTCAATGATGAAACTAGTTTGTGTCTGACTCACTGATGGTCCTGATGATGGAACTGAAACAGCACTGTCCAGTTGTACTGATGGCACATTTTCTGTAACTGGTGGAGACTAGATAACTGCCAGTCTCTCCATGTATATATATATATATATATATATATATATATATATACATATATATATATATATATATATATATATATATAAGAAAATACTTCACTTTCAGTGAATTCTAGCTATATATATATATATATATATATATATGAATTCTAGCTATATATATATATATATATATATATATATATATATATATATATATATATATATATATATATATATATATATATATATTTATTTTATTATATATATATATATATATATATATACAGTATATATATATATATATATATATATACAGTATATATATATATATATATATATATATATATATATATATATATATATAGTATATATATATATATATATATATATATATATATATATATATATATATATATATATATATGAAATACTTGACTTGGTGAATTCTAGCTGTAAATATACTCCTCCCCTCTTAGCCACGCCCCCAACCACCCCCCCACCCCCCACCTCCCGAAATCGGAGGTCTCAAGGTTGGCAAGTATGGTATTTGTGGTGTTGATATTCAGGCCCAGTGGCACCGCTAGGGATGTTGGGCCCCATGAAAAGAATCTTTACAGGGCCCCCAACACAGTGTCATTATTTTTTCTGTATTATAATTTCATCATCATTAGGGGCCTCCCTGGGCCCCCCTCCATCATGGGCCCCTAGAATCCGTCTCCTTTACCCCCCCTTTTCGGCGCCCCTTTTCAGGCCTGTCTGCTTTGCGTAGATGTTTACGCTATGAGTTGTCTCCTGTAGATGATCTCCCTTTGAGGACAAGGCCGCCAGGTTGTCAGGAAAGTCCAGATCTTCTAGGTGGTAGAAAGGTGTCCACTGGATTCCTCTGGGTTTGTCTGCTGTAGTGTTGCGCATGATCCAGTCTAGGGTAATTAAGAACAATATGGGTGACAGGATGCAGCCCTGCCGTACACCTGAATCTACTGGAATATTTGAGAGTGTCTTGCTGTTGATGATCACACTATATTCAAAGTGGTTGTAGAAAAGACTGATCAGGGTGATGATTTTGTCCGGAATTCCATATGACCTCAGGATGTTCCAGAGGGTCCCTCTGTGCACGCTGCCAAAGGCCATTCTGAAGTCAATGGAATTTATATATAATGGGACATAGGATCCTGAGTAGTCCTGGGTTCAATCCCGGGCTCGGGATCTTTCTGTGTGGAGTTTGCATGTCCTCCCCGTGACTGCGTGGGTTCCCTCCGGGTACTCCGGCTTCCTCCCACCTCCAAAGACATGCACCTGGGGATAGGCCCCTCCCACCTCCAAAGACATGCACCTGGGGATAGGTTGATTGGCAACACTAAATGGTCCCTAGTGTGTGAATGTGAGTGTGAATGTTGTCTGTCTATCTGTGTTGGCCCTGTGATGCACCCGATTGTAGCTGAGTTAGGCTCCAGCACCCCCCGCGACCCCGAAGGGAATAAGCGGTGGAAAATGGATGGATGGATGGATGGATGGGACATAGGGCTGGGCGATTATATGAGTGAACACAAACAATTTGAGTTCGATCACGGTGATCAGCTGTTAGCATATATCCTCGATCAAACATGGCGGAAGAGTCTGGTAGAAGTTACAGCTAGAATTCACCAAGCCAAGTAATATATATATATATATATATATATATATATATACACATATAAGAAATACTTGACTTTCAGTAAATTCTAGCTATATATATATATATATATATATATATATATATATTTATTTTATTATATGTATATATAAATAAAATAGATACTTGAATTTCAGTGTTCATTTATTTACACATATACACACACATAACACTCATCTACTCATTGTTGAGTTAACGGTTGAATTGTCCATCCTTGTTCTATTCTCTGTCACTATTTTTCTAACCATGCTGAACACCCTCTCTGATGATGCATTGATGTGTGGCACGCACAAAAGTGCTTTCACCAAATGCACTAGAATCTCTCCCTAGCATGGCCCAAAACCGGTCAATCTTTGCTTCCTGAGGAAGATCTTCACTGCCAAGCACTTGGTAGTCCACTACTTCTTCCCGGAGGCTATCCAGGTCCAATCGCAGCTGCGGCTTGGAACTTACAAGCGTATTTCTTCATCTTACTCTACGAAAAACACGTCGAGAGTCCAGCTGATCATTTCCATGTCTGATGTTTAGATTTGGAGGACAACGCAAAGAAAGAGGCTTCAAAATAGTTCAGACAAGACAAAACAAAGAGAGCTAGCAGGGAGGAGAAGGGAGCGGAAAAAAATGCAACCGCCCTCACCAGAGGCAAGACAGAATAATAATAAGTTTCCCCTAAAATGTACAGTTTAAATTTGCCACAATATGTGATTCGGCGCTGAACAAAATCATCATAAAAGCGATTATTTCTTCAACTGATAAGTGCCTGCAGTTTGTTATGTAGTTGGAGGGGTATTTAATTTGGTATTCTTCACAACACCTTTTTTAATGAAGAAGAAGAAGAAGAATGAGCGCATGGCGTTAGACAATTAGCAAAGCTCCTGTTCATGCGGCAGTCAACATAATAGCTTCCCATGCGCCAAGCGTGCTGAGTCTGCAGTTTTGGACAAACAATTAATTTCATCCTCTTCCTTTTTTTTTCCGGGAGCCTGTCCTTCTTGTCATTTAACAAGGCCAAAATAGACTCATGTTTGCGACTCCCTCCCGGCTCTTTGACGGGGGGAATAAAAAATAAACAAGGCCTACTGTAGCAGGGCCCCGCAGTCTCATTTACAAAGACGGCGGTCCCGTTTTAAGTTGCGCACCAATTAGAGAAAATACAAGTCAGCAGAAATGGCTGGTGAGGCACTAAGCGGTCGGTCCGCTCGCGGATCACGACGGGGAAGCGGGCACCTTGTCAGGCTTCATTCCGACACTTGCGGCGTCCATTTTTCATGCTGTTGTCCCGAATGTCTCTCTGTGCGATGCTCAGCGTTGGGTATTAATTACTCTACGCGGGCCTGAGAAAAGGAAGGAAATAACGTCATGATGAAACAGCAATTATGTCTCCTGCAGTGTTTTTGTTTTGTTTTGCAACCGAAGCAAAAGTTAGCATCATAAGTCTTGGGATGCTGAGCAGCAAATTGTGACATGATAAACTTCAGCAGCAAAGCAGCAAATAACCCAACCATGCCATTAGAAGCACTCTTGTCCCTGTAAATAACATTCTTACCTTTAATGGTTGTCGAAGCACGACTTGATTGATTTTGTACACAACTTTGCGGAATCAGGTAGAAACAATAACGTTTCGGTAAATAAATATCAAAAATAAGACTGTAAATATGAATATAAATGTAAAAAGATTTGCATCACTATATTAATACACAATTGCCTATGTATTTCATTATTATATATTTATATATTTTTAACGTACACTGATAAGAAAAAAAATAAAAAATCCATCCATCCATCTTCTTCCGCTTTTCCGAGGTTGGGTGGCGGGGGCAGCAGCCTAAGCAGGGAAGCCCAGAGTTTTCTCTCCCCAGCCACTTTGTCCAGCTCTTCCCGTGAGATCCCGAGGCGTTCCAAGGCCAGCCGGGAGACATAGTCTTCCCAGTCCATAGTGGATCTAACATAATAGTGTGAGAGTCCAGTCCATAGTGGATCTAACATAATAGTGAGTGTCCAGTCCATAGTGGATCTAACATAAAAGTGAGAGTCCAGTCCAAAGTGGATCTAACATAATAGTGTGAGAGTCCAGTCCATAGTGGATCTAACATAAAAGTGAGAGTCCAGTCCAAAGTGGATCTAACATAATAGTGTGAGAGTCCAGTCCATAGTGGATCTAACATAATAGTGTGAGAATCCAGTCCATAGTGGATCTAACATAATAGTGAGAGTCCAGTCCATAGTGGATCTAACATAATAATGAGAGTCCAGTTCATAGTGGATCTAACAGCCACTTCGTCCAGCTCCTCCCGGGGGATCCCGAAGCGTTCCTAGGCCAGCCGAGAGACATATTCTTCCCAACGTGTCCTGGGTCGTGCCCTAAACACCTCCCTAGGGAGGCGTTCGAGTGGCATCCTGACCAGATGCCCGAACCACCTCATCTGGCTCCTCTCCATGTGGAGGAGCAGTGACTTTACTTTGAGCTCCTCCTGGATAGCAGAGCTTCTCACCCTATCTCTAAGGGAGAGACCCGCCACCCGGCGGAGGAAATTCATTCCGGCCGCTTGTACCCTTGATCGTGTCCTTTCGGTCATAACCCAAAGCTCATGACCATAGGTGAGGATGGGAACGTAGATCGGCCGGTAAATTGAGAGCTTTGCCTTCCGGCTCAGCTCCTTCTTCACCACAACGGATCGATACAGCGTCCGCATTACTGAAGATGCCGCACCGATTTGCCTGTCGATCTCACAATCCACTCTTCCCTCACTCGTGAACAAGACTCAGAGGTACTTGAACTCCTCCACTTGGGGCAGGGTCTCCTCCCCAACCCGAAGATGGCACTCCACCCTTTTCCGGGCGAGAACCACGGACTTGGACTTGGAGGTGCTGATTCTCATTCCAGTCGCTTCACACTCGGCTGTGAACTGATCCAGTGAGAGCTGAAGATCTTGGCCAGATGAAGCCATCAGGACCACATCATGTTTAAAAAGCAGAGACCTAATCCTGCAGCCACCAAACCAGATCCCCTCAACACCTTGACTGCGCCTAGAAATTCTGTCCATGAAAGTTATGAACAGAATGGGTGACAAAGGGCAGCCTTGGCGGAGTCCAACCCTCACTGGAAACGTGTCCGACTTACTGCCGGCAATGCGGACCAAGCTCTGACACTGATCATACAGGGAGCGGACTGCCACAATCAGACAGTGCGATACCCCATACCTTGACTTCACGAGGGACACGGTCGAATGCCTTCTCCAAGTCCACAAAGCACATGTAGACTATATATAGTGTTAGAATAATTGTATCTAAGTTATCACAAAACGTTGTGTTACATTGAGTTCCCGGCGAGAAGACACAAGCTGTCTTTAATCCTACCAAGCAGAAGGCTTGGTAGGATCTCATCCTCCACTGTGTAGGATGAGAAGCAACATGAAGGTGTTCTGTTTCTTTCATGTATTGTAATCAACAGAAATATATTGTCTGACCCAAGAACTACAAAGCGGAAAGGACGCGGGGCCTGACTCCCCTCCAGGCACCGCTTGTTTGAACTGTTTTACGACCTTTTCTGTGAACCGTTTATGACCTTTTCTTTGAACTGTTCTGTAACCAAAGGAGATGGCTGTTTACGACCCTTGTCCCTTAGAAACAGCTGTTGCCATGTAATCAGGGAAAGTCCAAACAAAAGAGGTGGCGTACAATTTTTCACCAGAGCGTGCTGGAGACTGTACAAGAGTACAGCCCAGACGTTTCTCCTAAAATTGAGCCAAATTTAAATCTGTCCCTGTTTAATTCCTTGCTTCTTGTCTCGTTTTATTAGTGAGAATATACTTATTTTTAAGGTATTTTTGGTTTCATTGAGGTTAGCTAATTTGACTTGTTTTGGAAAGTCTTGACAAGTCAAATTTTCTTGTTCTATTGGCAGATACTTTTGCTTAGTTCAAATAAAATACTACTAATTTTTGTATTTTTTTTTTCTTGTTTTTGAACACTGACTTTTTGCAGTGTGTGTGACATGTTTGTTGACCTTTTGTGCTGGTTGAACTTTTTTTTTTTCCTGCACCATGACTCGGGAAGGTTGTTCGGATTGTGGTCATACGAGTTAATGCTGTGCATGTGGTCTCTGGCAAGTACACTCTGTGGTCAGTGGCCTGAGTAACTCTGATGAACATCTTGAAACCCTTTTTTTTTAGATAAAGTTTATTTGTGTATTTAATATTTGTTTACTTACTACACTGCAAAAACTGAAATCTAAGTAAGATTAAATATGTCAAATAAGGGTGATATTTGCTTATTTTCTGTCTGATAAGATAATTCTTCTCACTAAGCAGATTTTATGTTAGAGAGTTTTACTTGTTTTAAGTGTTTTGGTCTTAAATGATCTCAGTAAGATATTACAGCTTGTTGCTGAGATTTGATGACCTATATTGAGTAAAACATGCTTGAAACTAGAATATCAAGTGTTGCAAAGCTGTGTCATTAACACTCTCAAGTATAAAACTACTTTTTTAAAGTAATCATTTCTTACTTCAAGCATGAAAAAAAAAAATCATGATGCCGAGCGCATATCATTATGTCAAGATAATGGCACTAGCATTTACTTCATTTAAGAATATTTTTCAACATATTGAGCAAAAAGGTTTGTTTTTTTTCTATCAAGAAAAGTGCACTTGTTATTAGTGAGAATATACTTATTTTAAGGTATTTTTGAGTTCATTGAGGTTAGCTAATTTTACTTGTTTTTGAAAGTCCTGACAAGCCGAATTTTCTTGTTCTATTGGCAGATCATTTTGCTTAGTTCAAATAAAATACCCCTAATTTGTGTTTTTTTTTCCGTTTGTTTTTGAACACTGACTTTTTGCAGTGTGTGTGACATGTTTGTTGACTTTTTGTGCTGGTTTTAACTTTTTGTTTTTCCTGCACCATGACTCGGGAAGGTTGTTCGGATTGTGGTCATACAAGTTAATGCTGTGCATGTGGTCTCTGGCAAGTACACTCTGTGGTCAGTGGCCTGAGTAATTATGATGAACATCTTGAACCCCCTTTTTTTTAGATAAAGTTTATTTATGTATTTAATATTTGTTTACTTACTATGGTATATTATTTATTTATTCACTGTTCTGTTACAGAGAACAATACGCTCAGCCACTTCCTAGTCCGTTTCGGACGTGCTGTAATGAAACAACTGGAAATATGTGATGCATTACATTGTGTATCGTATGCATGTTGGAAATAAATTGAAACTGAACAGAACTGAACTGAGTCACTCAGGTTGTCCAATAAGACGGCGCCTATCAAACTGGCAGATATTGAAATGCAATATGCAAACACTGGCGGGCCACATTGAGAGTTAGGCTGTAGTTTGAACATCCCTGTTCTACGCTGTTGTAGTTGACCATTTTTAGAAAAACACCTCAATGCTGACTTTTTGACAATATGTTTTTGTGTCGAGATCAAAGCCCAGTTGACACGCTCGCATTTGTTGCAAATCCAGCACAAATCCAACAGTGGGGAGTCTATTGACACAGCCATGACGACGCAACTTTTGGCACGGAATCGATCCGCTGAATCGCCTCCTTATCGCTATAATCACGCTGCCTCCGGTTGGAACTCAAGATGAGATTTACGGATTAGAGAAGCCTGCGAGGCGAGTCAGCAGACTGGAAGTTTGCCCTACCTGACGGCGATAAGCTCGCCTTCTTCAGAAAGGATGCGGCAACATTCTCTCGCCGCCTCCGACACCCCGCCAGTTAAGCCGGGTGATGTCTGCGGGGTGCGGAGCGCCTGCGGATAACGCTGCACATCTGGACGTGGCCTGCAGCTGTAGCGGCGGGCGGCGAAGTTCAGGAGGATTTGGCGAACGAGGCGGGAAGGAAAATGTGTCTGCTTTGGAAAAAGTAGAAAAAACAGCGAGTGACAAGAATGAAAATGGTCTCCTCCCTCACTGGCCGTATTATTAGGTACCCTTTTAAGCGACGGACACATTGATCAGACAAGCAACAGCAATGGTAGAAATCCCAGCGTGTAAACTTCAACACGAATCTTGGTCAAAAATTTATAAGTAAATATAATTTGTGCATACATTTAATAGTTTGTTTTGTATTAAAGTTGCGGACTTTGTAATGTCTTTTGTATTTGTGTTCCTGTCCTGTAACTCTGCCGATCAAAGCTCGTTTAATACATGTAGCGCTAAATTTGACCAGGAGAGGGCGATACTGCTACACCTTAGGTTTAACTGTCCATCCATCCATCCATCTTTTTA